>NW_027465203.1:32500-36662 GCF_043290135.1 Rhipicephalus microplus | reverse complement strand
TTACACTTCAAACTGAAAATTGTTGGTTGTGAGTCCTCGTGTGATATTAAAGGCCGATTCGCTAACACATAGAACAAAGAAAGAAAGGAAGAAAAAACGCCCGCGCTCGCTCAAGAAACCTGGGTTCGCAACAAGTGGCAACAACAAGCAACCGAGCGAGTGCGCCAAAACCCGTGGCGGCCGAACAAACGCGAAGTCCCAACCGCGTCAGCCGGGGCGGCACGGGACAGGAAAAATCACTTCAGCCGGGGCGGCGGGGCACCGAATAAACCTCGTCACCTCGTCGCAGGATAAAAGAGGAAACAAAAAGTCTAAACAGCGTCTGCTGGAGCGAATGCGTAATAAAACAACAACAACAACAAAAAAAAAACACCCGCGCTCAAGAAGTCTGCAATCACCACAAAAGGCGACTGTGACCGAGCAGCGTCAGCCGGGGCCGTGCGGAAACGGAAAAACCGCGACTACCGGGGCGTCGAGGCACCGAAAAATCCACTTCAGCCGCGGCGAAAAAAAAAAACAAAAAGAAAGACGGAGGGGGGGGGGGGAACCACGTCTGCCGGGGCGAAGGAAAAAAAAAAAACGCGTCTGCCGGGGCGAGCCCGGGTGCGGCACCACCGGGAAAACTGTGGCAAACAGACATGGCGATCGAGTGAGTGGGCCGCCAGCCAGGCTCAGCCAAAAAGTGCAAAGTCCGAACTGCGTCAGCCGGGGCGGCAAAAACCACGTCAGCCGGGGCGGCGCAAAAAACCGCGTCTGCCGGGGCGGCACGAAACCGCGTCAGCCGGGGCGGCGCGAAAACTGCGTCAGCCGGGGCGAAAGAAAAAAAAAAAAAAACGCGTCTGCCGGGGCGAGCCCGGGTGCGGCACCACCGGGAAAACTGTGGCAAACAGACATGGCGATCGAGTGAGTGGGCCGCCAGCCAGGCACAGCCGAAAAGTGCAAAGTCCGAACCGTGTCAGCCGGGGCGGCAAAAAACCGCGTCAGCCGGGGCGGCGCAAAAAACCGCGTCTGCCGGGGCGGCACGAAACCGCGTCAGCCGGGGCGGCGCGAAAACTGCGTCAGCCGGGGCGAGCCCGGGTGCGGCACCACCGGGAAAACTGTGGCAAACAGACATGGCGATCGAGTGAGTGGGCCGCCAGCCAGGCTCAGCCAAAAAGTGCCAAGTCCGAACTGCGTCAGCCGGGGCGGCAAAAAACCGCGTCAGCCGGGGCGGCGCAAAAAACCGCGTCTGCCGGGGCGGCGCGAAAACCGCGTCTGCCGGGGCGGCGCGAAAACTGCGTCAGCCGGGGCGAAAGAAAAAAAAAAACGCGTCTGCCGGGGCGAGCCCGGGTGCGGCACCACCGGGAAAACTGTGGCAAACAGACATGGCGATCGAGTGAGTGGGCCGCCAGCAAGGCTCAGCCAAAAAGTGCTAAGTCCGAACTGCGTCAGCTGGGGCGGCAAAAAACCGCGTCTGCCGGGGCGGCACGAAACCGCGTCAGCCGGGGCGGCGCGAAAACCGCGTCTGCCGGGGCGGCACGAAACCGCGTCAGCCGGGGCGGCGCGAAAACTGCGTCAGCCGGGGCGAGCCCGGGTGCGGCACCACCGGGAAAACTGTGGCAAACAGACATGGCGATCGAGTGAGTGGGCCGCCAGCCAGGCACAGCCGAAAAGTGCTAAGTCCGAACTGCGTCAGCCGGGGCGGCAAAAACCGCGTCAGCCGGGGCGGCGCGAAAACCGCGTCTGCCGGGGCGGCACGAAACCGCGTCAGCCGGGGCGGCGCGAAAACTGCGTCAGCCGGGGCGAGCCCGGGTGCGGCACCACCGGGAAAACTGTGGCTAACAGACATGGCGATCGAGTGAGTGGGCCACCAGCCAGGCTCAGCCAAAAAGTGCTAAGTCCGAACTGCGTCAGCCGGGGCGGCAAAAACCGCGTCAGCCGGGGCGGCGCAAAAAACCGCGTCTGCCGGGGCGGCACGAAACCGCGTCAGCCGGGGCGGCGCGAAAACTGCGTCAGCCGGGGCGAAAGAAAAAAAAAAAACGCGTCTGCCGGGGCGAGCCCGGGTGCGGCACCACCGGGAAAACTGTGGCAAACAGACATGGCGATCGAGTGAGTGGGCCGCCAGCCAGGCACAGCCGAAAAGTGCCAAGTCCGAACTGCGTCAGCCGGGGCGGCAAAAAACCGCGTCAGCCGGGGCGGCGCAAAAAACCGCGTCTGCCGGGGCGGCACGAAACCGCGTCAGCCGGGGCGGCGCGAAAACTGCGTCAGCCGGGGCGAGCCCGGGTGCGGCACCACCGGGAAAACTGTGGCAAACAGACATGGCGATCGAGTGAGTGGGCCGCCAGCCAGGCTCAGCCAAAAAGTGCCAAGTCCGAACTGCGTCAGCCGGGGCGGCGCAAAAAACCGCGTCTGCCGGGGCGGCGCGAAAACCGCGTCTGCCGGGGCGGCGCGAAAACTGCGTCAGCCGGGGCGAAAGAAAAAAAAAACGCGTCTGCCGGGGCGAGCCCGGGTGCGGCACCACCGGGAAAACTGTGGCAAACAGACATGGCGATCGAGTGAGTGGGCCGCCAGCAAGGCTCAGCCAAAAAGTGCCAAGTCCGAACTGCGTCAGCCGGGGCGGCAAAAAACCGCGTCTGCCGGGGCGGCACGAAACCGCGTCAGCCGGGGCGGCGCGAAAACCGCGTCTGCCGGGGCGGCACGAAACCGCGTCAGCCGGGGCGAGCCCGGGTGCGGCACCACCGGGAAAACTGTGGCAAACAGACATGGCGATCGAGTGAGTGGGCCGCCAGCCAGGCACAGCCGAAAAGTGCTAAGTCCGAACTGCGTCAGCCGGGGCGGCAAAAACCGCGTCAGCCGGGGCGGCGCAAAAACCGCGTCTGCCGGGGCGAATGCAAAAAAAACAAAGAAAAAAGCCCGCGCTTAATCAAAAGAAAACAAAGAAAAAAGCTTGCGCTTAATCAAAAGAAAACAAACAAAAAAAGTTCGCGCTTAAGCCTGGCGGTGGAACCACCGGGGCAAACAGACCTGGCGATCGAGTGAGTGGGCCGCCAGCCGGGGTGAGCCAAAAAGTGCAAAGTCGGAACCGCGTCAGCCGGGGCGGCGCGAAAACCGCGTCAGCCGGGGCGGCGCAAAAACTGCGTCAGCCGGGGCGGCACGGAAAAACGAAAACCGCGTCAGCCGGGGCGGCACGGAAAAACGAAAACCACGTCAGCCGGGGCGACATCAAAATGAGGAAAAAAAAAAAAACTGCCTTAGGACACCTGCGTACACTTTCATGCGTTTGGGCATATCTCTCTGTAACACGCGCGCCCCTCGTTACGCGCGGCACTCTGTTTTCTCCGACACCCATATTTCGGCGGCATGTGGCACGCGCGCCCGTCCCTACGCACGGCACACCGCAGTGCTTTCTCGATATTTTTCTTTTCCTCCAACACCGTCATCTATAGGCTTTTAGTGACCTGTTGCTCGTGGCAAAAGTTCGCTAGCTCTGACACCTCTTGCATGCGCACCGTTTTTGCGCACGGTGCTATGCCGCAAAGCACGGCAGTCGCATGCGTTTCTCTCAGGCACCTCTTTTTTGACACAACGCTGTGGTGCTTAGAAACACACCCGCCGCTTTTGCGCACAGAACTCCACCGTACAGCACGGTAGTCACGTTTGTTCCACACGAACAGCAGTGTGCATCGTGCTACGACACTTTGAAAGCTTTTTCTTCCGAGTCTCGACCGCGCTGTTCCTTTCGTACTTGGCGCGGTTTTGGGACCAGCTTTGTTTTAAACCCCTACTGCGCGCCGTTCCTTTCGTACTTGGCGCGGTTCAGGGTTTGTTTCGAGCCCTTAGCCGCGCTGTTCCCTCCGTACTTGGCGCGGTTTAGGGTCGAGCTTTGTCTCGAGCCCTCTCCGCGCCGTTCCTTCCGTACTTGGCGCGGTTTAGGGTTTGTTTCGAGCCCTTAGCCGCGCTGTTCCCTCCGTACTTGGCGCGGTTTAGGGTTTGTTTCGAGCCCTTAGCCGCGCTGTTCCCTCCGTACTTGGCGCGGTTTAGGGTCGAGCTTTGTCTCGAGCCCTCTCCGCGCCGTTCCTTCCGTACTTGGCGCGGTTTAGGGCCGAGCTTTGTCTCGAGCCCCTACCGCGCGGTTCCTTTCGTACTTTGCGCGGTTTAGGGTCGAGCCTTGTTTTGAGTACTG
>NW_027465203.1:15000-27500 GCF_043290135.1 Rhipicephalus microplus | reverse complement strand
CGAGAGGCATCGTCTCGTGTAGCGTCGCCCCCGCCCCAACTGGAGTGGCCCAGTTTTTTGAACGGGACGGGAACTGCGAAGCACTTAGACCGACGGCGGACTACGACGAGAACGCCTTAAGCTTCGCCAACGTTTCGCCAACTCGTGCGGGAGACTTTTTCCGCTTCGCGGCAAGTCGTCGCGCCGTGCTCTCCGCATCAACCGCGTACGCAGCGAACCGCAAACGTCGGGCGCAGCCTCCTCACCTCCCTGCGCTTTGCGCGCGAACGTTCCCTGTTCGCGCGGCAAAGCCTGGAGGAGGCACGGCCCCGCAGCGTGTTCGAGCGCCCGGTCTACGGGACACCCTGCTTACTTCGAGGGCAACAAGCGCAACGCAAGGCTGCGATCTCGCGCACTTTGCGCACGGCTGGAGAAGCTTTGCTGGCCGGCTTTCGCTCCTCGTGTTTACCGTGCGTTAAAGTTGCGCGTCCGTGGCTCTCGCAGCTCTTGCGCGCCCGGTCGCAGAGAGGAGTACGCAACCTCGACCGCACTTTCCCTGCAGGCTTCCTTCCGACTCGAAGTCCTGCGGCGGTCTCAACGAGGTGCCACATCCTCAATGCAGTCGGTCGCCCCCGTTTCGGTTGGGCTCTGGCACGACGGTCGCCACCGTCTCGCCCTTGAGTGGCCGCTGTTGGCGCTCGCTGTGAGGTGTTCAGCGTGCTGTCCGTGTTGCCGACGCGGTCAAAACGAGTCGACGGCTCACGTTCCCTTGTGCGCCGAAGGCTCTCTTGATATGTGATCCGACCCTCAGACAGACGAAGCCAAGGGAAGACCCAAGGCCGCAATGTGCGTTCAAAGAATCAGTGCTCAGTGTGTCCTGCAATTCACACCAAGTCTCGCAGCTGGCTGCGTTCTTCATCGACCCGAGAACCGAGTGATCCACCGCTTAGAGTCGTGAAAAAGTGTTTGTTCAATTCCGTACAGTCAAAACCAAACGTTTCTGGCACTCGGCCAAACAGTGGCCAAGAAGGGCGCTTTTCAGCGCACGCTTGGACTCCAAAACTCTGCCGCGCCTTTTTCGGCTGCCGCAAATCGAGCAAACGGTGTGTTTCGGACGGCGTTTCGCTTCCGCTACTTGCGAGTGCTTTCGTGGTCCACCCCTCTATAAATACTCGGGAGGCGTCGAAGCCGGTTCTCCAAGCCGGACCCGTAGGTATCGTTGTGTGCTCGCTCTCATTGGCCCGCCTAACCAGAAAATGCCTGCGGTACACCCATTTGGATAAGAGTGCACGCAGATGCGGGCCTCGACGGCTACACATTTCCTCGGGCGGCCGCCTCCCGGCCTCCGTGGAGCGCGGGATGCACGGTCCCATCGACAAGCCTCTCCCGTTTTTACCGTGGCGTCGCGGTTCACCACGGCGGGCGGGTCGGTCTCCTCCGCATAAAAAGGGGGACCCCCGCTTTTTGTTCCACGAAATCGCACAAGCTTTTTTCGCATCCACGGTTTGCCACCGCACACCAAAATGCCGATCCGGCTGCCTACTTTAGCCAACAGGTGGAGCCAGGCGCGCCGTACTTGCGCGGCACTTCCCACGTCCACCGAAGTCGGTGCCAAGGACCACTTTCGGCGCCGGAGCCGCGTACGAGCCTACTCGAGGCGGAAGAACGAAGCCAGCAAGGGCCTGGCCGCAAGTGCGTTCAATTGTCGGGACGTCCAAGTCCCTCGTTCTTCCGTGCTTCCTCTTTCGGCAAGTCGTTGCGGCACCTTCCCAAAGCGCGCAGACCCGCTAATCGCGACGAGCGCGACGTGGCCGTGCCGCCTTTCCCTCGGCAGCAAGCAAAACGCCTGGCAACGTCGACGCTCCCCTAACCGCGATCTCGCACCGTGTTTCGTGTGGCGAATTCAAAAGCCGGCCGGCGCTGCTGCAACCATTACGGTCGGTACGCATACGCCGCGGAGGGCGGGACGGTCATCGGAGCGTGCGGTTCCTCCATCGAGTACTGCGCACCTCGGCCGTCGCATCGCCGTGCCATGACCGGCCGCGCGTCAACGCGAACCGGTGCCAGCGAGATCCCTCGCCTGCAAGAACCGACCGGCAGCCTCCGTCACCCGAGGACGCGGAGGCGCTTGCCGCGGACGGCGGGACGGTATGCACTGGTGCACAGCGGACCCGTCACATCGCCAGTTCCTTGACCGACCGCCGACGCTTGTGCCGTTCCTCTCGTACTTGGCAGTCGCCGCGCGATTGTCGGGTCTCGTTCTTGCACGCTCGAACGGTCGGGAGGGCACTCGGCTGGCGTTTCGGGAACGCGCAGCCTCGCCTTCTACCGACGTAACCACGACTCGCCGTTCGCGCTCCGCCGCTCCTGTTTACAGTACTAGGCGGTCCCGCAGCGGTCGGGTCGCGCATTTCGAGCGCTTCGAGCCACGGTGCAGTGGCGGGTCGAAAGCCGACCTATGAGTGCGTTGCGCCGTTTGTACCCGCGTCCGCCACCTGGCCGACCGTCCAAGGTCGCGGTGTTGGCGTCCGCTGGGCGCAACAATTTGTCACGGGGTGCCGCTCCACATTCAGGCAGCCCCGTGGGGAAAAGCCGACCCCGCGTCCAAACGGGGTCAGCGGCAGAAAGTGTCGGGCGCAGACGCAGCTGAGGCGCTCACCCTTCACAATCCGTTAATGATCCTTCCGCAGGTTCACCTACGGAAACCTTGTTACGACTTTTACTTCCTCTAAATGATCAAGTTTGGTCATCTTTCCAACAGACCGGCGCAACCGAAAGGCCGCGCCGGACATCGGTCCGAAGACCTCACTAAATCATTCAATCGGTAGTAGCGACGGGCGGTGTGTACAAAGGGCAGGGACGTAATCAACGCGAGCTTATGACTCGCGCTTACTGGGAATTCCTCGTTCAAGGGGAACAATTGCAAGCCCCTATCCCAATCACGAAAGAAGTTCCACGGGTTACCCAGTCTTTTCAGACAGGGATAAAGACACGCTGCTTCCTTCAGTGTAGCGCGCGTGCGGCCCCGGACATCTAAGGGCATCACAGACCTGTTATTGCTCTGTTTCGTGCGGCTAGGAGCCGCTTGTCCCTCTAAGAAGGTTGTAAGGTGCTGGGAACCCCGCACCTATTTAATAGGCTAGAGTCTCGTTCGTTATCGGAATTAACCAGACAAATCGCTCCACCAACTAAGAACGGCCATGCACCACCATCCACCGAATCAAGAAAGAGCTCTCAATCTGTCAATCCTCCCAGTGTCCGGGCCGGGTAAGTTTTCCCGTGTTGAGTCAAATTAAGCCGCAGGCTCCACTCCTGGTGGTGCCCTTCCGTCAATTCCTTTAAGTTTCAGCTTTGCAACCATACTTCCCCCGGAACCCAAATACTTTGGTTTCCCGGAAGCTGCCCGCCGAGTCATTTGAGTAACTCAGGCGGATCGCTGGTTGGCATCGTTTATGGTCAGAACTAGGGCGGTATCTGATCGCCTTCGAACCTCTGACTTTCGTTCTTGATCAATGAAAACATTCTTGGCAAATGCTTTCGCAGTAGTTCGTCTTGCGACGGTCCAAGAATTTCACCTCTAGCGCCGCAATACGAATGCCCCCGTCCGTCCCTCTTAATCATTACCTCGTATTCCAAAAACCAACAGAACAGAAACGAGGTCTTGTTCTATTATTCCATGCAAGTTTATTCAGGCGACTCGCCTGCGTTGAGCACTCTAATTTTTTCAAAGTAAAAGCACCGGCCATCTCGAGGCACACAATGAAGTGCACCAAGAAAGAACCGGCATGATGTTCAGTCCGAGCCGTCGCATCGGGTAGATGCACTACTCGTCTGGAACTGAGATCCAACTACGAGCTTTTTAACCGCAGCAGCTTTAGTATACGCTATTGGAGCTGGAATTACCGCGGCTGCTGGCACCAGACTTGCCCTCCAATTGATCCTCGTTAAAGGATTTAGAGTGTACTCATTTCAATTACGGGGCCTCAAAAGAGTCCCGTATTGTTATTTTTCGTCACTACCTCCCCGTGCCGGGAGTGGGTAATTTGCGCCTGCTGCCTTCCTTGGATGTGGTAGCCGTTTCTCAGGCTCCCTCTCCGGAATCGAACCCTGATTCTCCGTTACCCGTAACAACCATGGTAAGCAAGTAACCTACCATCGAAAGTTGATAAGGCAGACACTTGAAAGAAACGTCGCCGGCTCGTGGCCATGCGATCAGCACAAAGTTATCCAGAGTCACCACACAATACGGGCCGAAACCCGATCGATCTTGGTCTAATAAAAGCACCCGTTACCCAAAGGGCTCCAGGCTCACTGCATGTATTAGCTCTAGAATTGCCACAGTTATCCAAGTAGGAAGAAACGATCTAAGGAACCATAACTGATTTAATGAGCCATTCGCGGTTTCGCCTTATTTCGGCATGTACTTAGACATGCATGGCTTAATCTTTGAGACAAGCATATGATTACTGGCAGGATCAACCAGGTAATCGTTCGACTGCGCGTCCGTCCTCGCCCTCGGCGGGCCGGACGCAGTCTGTGTGCGGCGGAGGCCACCTTCAGGCGCCCCAACACGCTTATTTTGCACTCCGAGATGACGGCGTTCGAGCTCGCTACGGCACAACCTTCCCGAAAGACGAGTGGGAGCCGTGCGGCAAGAAGCACGTTCATGCTCGCTCTTTTTCGTTGCATCGACTCGGTCGCGCCGTGCGGGTTGCCCAAGCCCGCTGCACTGTCGGTGGACCGGCCGGAACTAGCAACGGAGCCGAGACTGCAAAGCCGCCAGACGACGGGTCACGCCCGCGTCTTCGGCGCTTTCGCATCTGAATCGCCCGAGGACGACACGGAACACACCTCGATATCGTGGTAAAACGGCACCGTCCGACAACCAGCCCCTAACGCATCAAGCGGATGAGGCTGCAGACGACTGCCGTGGATTCCCCTGGAGCAGACCCGAGGACACGCTTGACGAGGCCGAAGCCCGCCGCATATCAGACACCCGGTCGCTTTCGCGTACGCCGCTCACGAGAACCCCCACATAATAGCAGCGATAAGTACCCAGACCTCCTTGGGCCCTAATACGAGCGTACTCGAGAAAATTTCACCGCGGGTGTGCCCCGAAACGTGTGGCATGTTGAGCGTGCCACAAGTCTACGTCGCTCTCAAACCCGCCGAGGTCGTAGAATTTGCGACCCTACTCACGAAATTCCCACCGAGGATACGGCCGCAAACGTACCGCACCTTGGGTAGGCCACGAGTTTGTGCAACACTACGCTGACGGCACAGCACCGAGGTCGTGCGCGCACGCACGGGAAAATTCCGCCGCGGTTTCTGCCGAAAACGTGAGGCACCACGACTCTCCGCAAGTTCGCGTCGACTGCGAAAGACCGAAGTCGTGAACGACGTGTCCGCTACTCGCCGCCGACACGCTGGACACCAAACGTACAACGACTCGACGGCGTCGTAGAGGCCCACGACGCGGTTTTCCTTAACGACGTCTCGGCGTGGCACCGACAGGTTAGAACGGCCGACCAACGTTCCCTGTCCGCCGTTCGGCTCAGTCGAAGGGCTCGGCGACTTCGGCAACGCTGCGAAGCCGCACGGTGACGCACGCCATGTCCCCATTTTTTTTTTTCTTTCTGCGTCTGCCGGGGTGCCCCTATAATAGCAGCGATAAGCACCCAGACCGCCGTGGGTCGCTCGCCCCGGCTGACGTGGTTTTTCGTACTCCTGCGGCGGTCGCCGTCAAGCACGTCCAAATACGCTACTTTCGTGGGCGCATTCACGCTCTTTCGCTTCGCCGGAGTGCCAGCACTCACTCTGCCAAAAACGGCGAACATCCGAGCGGCGGTTCCCACTTTTGCGTCGGCGTCGCAAACCCCGCCCCGGCAGACGAGGTTTGCCGTACTCGTGCGACGGTGGCCGGCGGGCACGTCGAAAGACGCCGATATCGTGCGCGAATTGGCGCACCTTGGCTTCACCGGAGTGCCGCCACTGACTCCTCCAAAAACGGCGAAGATCCGAGCGGCGCTTCCCACTTTCGCATCGGCGTCCCGAACTCCGCCCCGGCTGACGCGGTTTACCGTACTCGTGCGACGGTCGCCGGCGAGCACGTGGAAAGACGCCGATATCGTGCCCGAATCGGCTCCGTTCGGCTTCGCCGGAGTGCCAGCACTGGCTCGGCGAAAGACGACGAACATCCGAGCGACGGTTCTCACTATTGCGTACGCGTCGCAAACCCCGCCCCGGCAGACGCACTTTGCCGTACTCGTGCGACGGTCGCCGGCGAGCACGTAGAAAGACGCCGATATCGTGCCGGAATCGGCCCCGTTTGGCTTCGCCGGAGTGCCAGCACTCACTCGGCCACAAACGGCGAACATCCGAGCGGCGGTTCCCACTTAGCCGTCGGCGTCCCGAACTCCGCCCCGGCAGACGCGGTTGCCGAGCTCGTGCGACTAGCGACCGCGAAGCCGTCTCGCGACGCCGCTTTCGTGCGCGGCTCCCACTGCGACCTGGGTCACCCGAGGTCGACGAGCAAAAAAGAATGTCGAAAAAAATTTTTTTTTTTTTTGCGTCTGCCGGGGTGCCCCTATAATAGCAGCGATAAGCACCCAGACCGCCATGGGTCGCTCGCCCCGGCTGACGTGGTTTTTCGTTTTCCTGCGGTGGTCGTCGTCAAGCACGTCCAAACACGCCACTTTCGTGGGCGCATTCGCGCTCTTTCGCTTCGCCGGAGTGCCAGCACTCACTCTGCCAAAAACGGCGAACATCCGAGCGGCGGTTCCCACTTTTGCGTCGGCGTCGCAAACCCCGCCCCGGCAGACGAGGTTTGCCGTACTCGTGCGACGGTGGCCGGCGGGCACGTCGAAAGACGCCGATATCGTGCGCGAATTGGCGCACCTTGGCTTCACCGGAGTGCCGCCACTGACTCCTCCAAAAACGGCGAAGATCCGAGCGGCGCTTCCCACTTTCGCATCGGCGTCCCGAACTCCGCCCCGGCTGACGCGGTTTACCGTACTCGTGCGACGGTCGCCGGCGAGCACGTGGAAAGACGCCGATATCGTGCCCGAATCGGCTCCGTTCGGCTTCGCCGGATTGCCAGCACTGGCTCGGCGAAAGACGACGAACATCCGAGCGACGGTTCTCACTATTGCGTACGCGTCGCAAACCCCGCCCCGGCAGACGCACTTTGCCGTACTCGTGCGACGGTCGCCGGCGAGCACGTAGAAAGACGCCGATATCGTGCCGGAATCGGCCCCGTTTGGCTTCGCCGGAGTGCCAGCACTCACTCGGCCACAAACGGCGAACATCCGAGCGGCGGTTCCCACTTAGCCGTCGGCGTCCCGAACTCCGCCCCGGCAGACGCGGTTGCCGAGCTCGTGCGACTAGCGACCGCGAAGCCGTCTCGCGACGCCGCTTTCGTGCGCGGCTCCCACTGCGACCTGGGTCACCCGAGGTCGACGAGCAAAAAAGAATGTCGAAAAAAATTTTTTTTTTTTTTTTGCGTCTGCCGGGGTGCCCCTATAATAGCAGCGATAAGCACCCAGACCGCCATGGGTCGCTCGCCCCGGCTGACGTGGTTTTTCGTTTTCCTGCGGTGGTCGTCGTCAAGCACGTCCAAACACGCCACTTTCGTGGGCGCATTCGCGCTCTTTCGCTTCGCCGGAGTGCCAGCACTCACTCTGCCAAAAACGGCGAACATCCTAGTGGCGGTTCCCACTTTTGCGTCGGCGTCGCCAACCCCGCCCCGGCATACGCGGTTTGCCGTACTCGTGCGGCGGTGGCCGGCGGGCACGTCGAAAGACACCGATATCGTGCGCGAGTCGATGCTTCTTGGTCTCGCAGGAGGGCCGCCACTCACTCCTGCAAAAACGGCGAAGATCCGAGCGGCGCTTCCCACTTTTTCGTCGGCGTCGCAAACCTCGCCCCGGCAGACGCGCTTTGCCGTACTCGTGCGACGGTCGCCGGCGAGCACGTCGAAATACGCCGATATCGTGCCCGAATCGGCCCCGTTTCGCTTCGCCGGAGTGCCAGCACTCGCTCGGCCAAAGACGACGAACATCCGAGCGACGGTTCCCACTATTGCGTACGCGTCGCGAACCCCGCCCCGGCAGACGCGGTTTGCCGTACTCGTGCGGCGGTGGCCGGCGGGCACGTCGAAAGACGCCGATATCGTGCACGAATTGGCGCTCCTTGGCTTCACCGGAGTGCCAGCACTCACTCGGCCAAAAACGGCGAACATCCGAGCAGCGGTACCCACTTAGCCGTCGGCATCCCGAACTCCGCGCCGGCTGACGCGGTTGCCGAGCTCGTGCGACTAGCGACCGCGAACGCGTCTCGCGACGCCGCTTTCGTGCGCGGCTCCCATTGCGACCTGGGTTACCCGAGCTCGACCAGCAAAAAAGAAGGTCGAAAATTTTTTTTTTTTTTTCTGCGTCTGCCGGGGTGCCCCTATAATAGCAGCGATAAGCACCCAGACCGCCGTGTGTCGCTCGCCCCGGCTGACGTGGTTTTTCGTACTCCTGCAGCGGTCGCCGTCACGCACGTCCAAATACGCCACTTTCGTGGGCGCATTCGCGCTCTTTCGCGTCGCCGGAGTGCCAGCACTCACTCTGCCAAAAACGGCCAACATCCGAGCGGCGGTTCCCACTTTTGCGTCGGCGTCGTAAACCCCGCCCCGGCAGACGCGGTTTGCCCTACTCGTGCGACGGTCGCCGGCGAGCGCGTCGAAAGACGCCGATATCGTGCGCTAATTGGCGCTCCCTGGCTTCTCCGGAGTGCCGCCACTCACTCCTCCAAAAACGGCGAAGATCCGAGCGGCGTTCTCCACTTTCGCATCGGCGTCCCGAACTCCGCCCGGGCTGACGCGGTTTACCGTACTCGTGCGACGGTCGCCGGCGGGCACGTCGAAAGACGCCGATATCGTGCCGTAATCGGCCCCGTTTGGCTTCGCCCGTGTGCCAGCACTCACTCGGCCAAAAACGGCGAACATCCGAGCAGCGTTTCCCACTTTCGCATCGGCGTCCCGAAGCCCGCCCCGGCAGACGCGGTTTGCCCTACTCGAGCGACGGTCGCCGGCGATCACGTCGAAAGGCGCCGAATTCGTGCACGAATCGATGCTTCTTGGTCTCGCAGGAGGGCCGCCACTCACTCCTGCAAAAACGGCGAAGATCCGAGTTGCGCTTCCCACTTTTTCGTCGGCGTCCCGAACTACGCCCCGGCTGACGCGGTTTACCGTACTCGTGCGACGGTCGCCGGCGGGCACTTCAAAATACGCCGATTTCGTGGGCGCATTCACGCTGTTTCGCTTCCCCGGAGTGCCAACACTCACTCTGCCGAAAGCGGCGATCATCCGAGCGGCGGTTCCCACTTTTGCGTCGGCTTCGCAAACGGCGCCCCGGCAGACGCGCTCGTGCGACGTACTCGTGCGACGGTCGCCGGCGAGCACGTCGAAAGACGCCGATATCGTGCTCGAATCGACCCCGTTTCGCTTCGCCGGAGTGCTGCCAGTCACGGCGCAGAAAACGGCGAACAAGTGTTTTTTTTTTTTTTTTTCCTAGAATTTGTGTTATAGAAGGCACATTTGATATCGGACGATAATTTTCAACTTTATCACGCGCACCGATTTTCGTGTAGAGGTTTGCAAGTTTATGGGAATTTCTCCACTTGGAATAATGCGATTTAGTAGTACTACGAGAACTTCATGGATGTACTCAAGGGTACGGGGCAAGTCAGTTACGTCAACACCTGCAGATTTTTTACACTTCAAACTGAAAATTGTTGGTTGTGAGTCCTCGTGTGATATTAAAGGCCGATTCGCTAACACATAGAACAAAGAAAGAAAGGAAGAAAAAACGCCCGCGCTCGCTCAAGAAACCTGGGTTCGCAACAAGTGGCAACAACAAGCAACCGAGCGAGTGCGCCAAAACCCGTGGCGGCCGAACAAACGCGAAGTCCCAACCGCGTCAGCCGGGGCGGCACGGGACAGGAAAAATCACTTCAGCCGGGGCGGCGGGGCACCGAATAAACCTCGTCACCTCGTCGCAGGATAAAAGAGGAAACAAAAAGTCTAAACAGCGTCTGCTGGAGCGAATGCGTAATAAAACAACAACAACAACAAAAAAAAAAAACACCCGCGCTCAAGAAGTCTGCAATCACCACAAAAGGCGACTGTGACCGAGCAGCGTCAGCCGGGGCCGTGCGGAAACGGAAAAACCGCGACTACCGGGGCGTCGAGGCACCGAAAAATCCACTTCAGCCGCGGCGAAAAAAAAAAACAAAAAGAAAGACGGAGGGGGGGGGGGGGAACCACGTCTGCCGGGGCGAAGGAAAAAAAAAAAACGCGTCTGCCGGGGCGAGCCCGGGTGCGGCACCACCGGGAAAACTGTGGCAAACAGACATGGCGATCGAGTGAGTGGGCCGCCAGCCAGGCTCAGCCAAAAAGTGCAAAGTCCGAACTGCGTCAGCCGGGGCGGCAAAAACCACGTCAGCCGGGGCGGCGCAAAAAACCGCGTCTGCCGGGGCGGCACGAAACCGCGTCAGCCGGGGCGGCGCGAAAACTGCGTCAGCCGGGGCGAAAGAAAAAAAAAAAAAAAACGCGTCTGCCGGGGCGAGCCCGGGTGCGGCACCACCGGGAAAACTGTGGCAAACAGACATGGCGATCGAGTGAGTGGGCCGCCAGCCAGGCACAGCCGAAAAGTGCAAAGTCCGAACCGTGTCAGCCGGGGCGGCAAAAAACCGCGTCAGCCGGGGCGGCGCAAAAAACCGCGTCTGCCGGGGCGGCACGAAACCGCGTCTGCCGGGGCGGCGCGAAAACTGCGTCAGCCGGGGCGAGCCCGGGTGCGGCACCACCGGGAAAACTGTGGCAAACAGACATGGCGATCGAGTGAGTGGGCCGCCAGCCAGGCTCAGCCAAAAAGTGCCAAGTCCGAACTGCGTCAGCCGGGGCGGCAAAAAACCGCGTCAGCCGGGGCGGCGCAAAAAACCGCGTCTGCCGGGGCGGCGCGAAAACCGCGTCTGCCGGGGCGGCGCGAAAACTGCGTCAGCCGGGGCGAAAGAAAAAAAAAAACGCGTCTGCCGGGGCGAGCCCGGGTGCGGCACCACCGGGAAAACTGTGGCAAACAGACATGGCGATCGAGTGAGTGGGCCGCCAGCAAGGCTCAGCCAAAAAGTGCTAAGTCCGAACTGCGTCAGCTGGGGCGGCAAAAAACCGCGTCTGCCGGGGCGGCACGAAACCGCGTCAGCCGGGGCGGCGCGAAAACCGCGTCTGCCGGGGCGGCACGAAACCGCGTCAGCCGGGGCGGCGCGAAAACTGCGTCAGCCGGGGCGAGCCCGGGTGCGGCACCACCGGGAAAACTGTGGCAAACAGACATGGCGATCGAGTGAGTGGGCCGCCAGCCAGGCACAGCCGAAAAGTGCTAAGTCCGAACTGCGTCAGCCGGGGCGGCAAAAACCGCGTCAGCCGGGGCGGCGCGAAAACCGCGTCTGCCGGGGCGGCACGAAACCGCGTCAGCCGGGGCGGCGCGAAAACTGCGTCAGCCGGGGCGAGCCCGGGTGCGGCACCACCGGGAAAACTGTGGCTAACAGACATGGCGATCGAGTGAGTGGGCCACCAGCCAGGCTCAGCCAAAAAGTGCTAAGTCCGAACTGCGTCAGCCGGGGCGGCAAAAACCGCGTCAGCCGGGGCGGCGCAAAAAACCGCGTCTGCCGGGGCGGCACGAAACCGCGTCAGCCGGGGCGGCGCGAAAACTGCGTCAGCCGGGGCGAAAGAAAAAAAAAAAACGCGTCTGCCGGGGCGAGCCCGGGTGCGGCACCACCGGGAAAACTGTGGCAAACAGACATGGCGATCGAGTGAGTGGGCCGCCAGCCAGGCACAGCCGAAAAGTGCCAAGTCCGAACTGCGTCAGCCGGGGCGGCAAAAAACCGCGTCAGCCGGGGCGGCGCAAAAAACCGCGTCTGCCGGGGCGGCACGAAACCGCGTCAGCCGGGGCGGCGCGAAAACTGCGTCAGCCGGGGCGAGCCCGGGTGCGGCACCACCGGGAAAACTGTGGCAAACAGACATGGCGATCGAGTGAGTGGGCCGCCAGCCAGGCTCAGCCAAAAAGTGCCAAGTCCGAACTGCGTCAGCCGGGGCGGCGCAAAAAACCGCGTCTGCCGGGGCGGCGCGAAAACCGCGTCTGCCGGGGCGGCGCGAAAACTGCGTCAGCCGGGGCGAAAGAAAAAAAAAACGCGTCTGCCGGGGCGGCAAAAAACCGCGTCTGCCGGGGCGGCACGAAACCGCGTCAGCCGGGGCGGCGCGAAAACCGCGTCTGCCGGGGCGGCACGAAACCGCGTCAGCCGGGGCGAGCCCGGGTGCGGCACCACCGGGAAAACTGTGGCAAACAGACATGGCGATCGAGTGAGTGGGCCGCCAGCCAGGCACAGCCGAAAAGTGCTAAGTCCGAACTGCGTCAGCCGGGGCGGCAAAAACCGCGTCAGCCGGGGCGGCGCAAAAACCGCGTCTGCCGGGGCGAATGCAAAAAAAA
>NW_027465203.1:0-7500 GCF_043290135.1 Rhipicephalus microplus | reverse complement strand
ATTGGCCCGCCTAACCAGAAAATGCCTGCGGTACACCCATTTGGATAAGAGTGCACGCAGATGCGGGCCTCGACGGCTACACATTTCCTCGGGCGGCCGCCTCCCGGCCTCCGTGGAGCGCGGGATGCACGGTCCCATCGACAAGCCTCTCCCGTTTTTACCGTGGCGTCGCGGTTCACCACGGCGGGCGGGTCGGTCTCCTCCGCATAAAAAGGGGGACCCCCGCTTTTTGTTCCACGAAATCGCACAAGCTTTTTTCGCATCCACGGTTTGCCACCGCACACCAAAATGCCGATCCGGCTGCCTACTTTAGCCAACAGGTGGAGCCAGGCGCGCCGTACTTGCGCGGCACTTCCCACGTCCACCGAAGTCGGTGCCAAGGACCACTTTCGGCGCCGGAGCCGCGTACGAGCCTACTCGAGGCGGAAGAACGAAGCCAGCAAGGGCCTGGCCGCAAGTGCGTTCAATTGTCGGGACGTCCAAGTCCCTCGTTCTTCCGTGCTTCCTCTTTCGGCAAGTCGTTGCGGCACCTTCCCAAAGCGCGCAGACCCGCTAATCGCGACGAGCGCGACGTGGCCGTGCCGCCTTTCCCTCGGCAGCAAGCAAAACGCCTGGCAACGTCGACGCTCCCCTAACCGCGATCTCGCACCGTGTTTCGTGTGGCGAATTCAAAAGCCGGCCGGCGCTGCTGCAACCATTACGGTCGGTACGCATACGCCGCGGAGGGCGGGACGGTCATCGGAGCGTGCGGTTCCTCCATCGAGTACTGCGCACCTCGGCCGTCGCATCGCCGTGCCATGACCGGCCGCGCGTCAACGCGAACCGGTGCCAGCGAGATCCCTCGCCTGCAAGAACCGACCGGCAGCCTCCGTCACCCGAGGACGCGGAGGCGCTTGCCGCGGACGGCGGGACGGTATGCACTGGTGCACAGCGGACCCGTCACATCGCCAGTTCCTTGACCGACCGCCGACGCTTGTGCCGTTCCTCTCGTACTTGGCAGTCGCCGCGCGATTGTCGGGTCTCGTTCTTGCACGCTCGAACGGTCGGGAGGGCACTCGGCTGGCGTTTCGGGAACGCGCAGCCTCGCCTTCTACCGACGTAACCACGACTCGCCGTTCGCGCTCCGCCGCTCCTGTTTACAGTACTAGGCGGTCCCGCAGCGGTCGGGTCGCGCATTTCGAGCGCTTCGAGCCACGGTGCAGTGGCGGGTCGAAAGCCGACCTATGAGTGCGTTGCGCCGTTTGTACCCGCGTCCGCCACCTGGCCGACCGTCCAAGGTCGCGGTGTTGGCGTCCGCTGGGCGCAACAATTTGTCACGGGGTGCCGCTCCACATTCAGGCAGCCCCGTGGGGAAAAGCCGACCCCGCGTCCAAACGGGGTCAGCGGCAGAAAGTGTCGGGCGCAGACGCAGCTGAGGCGCTCACCCTTCACAATCCGTTAATGATCCTTCCGCAGGTTCACCTACGGAAACCTTGTTACGACTTTTACTTCCTCTAAATGATCAAGTTTGGTCATCTTTCCAACAGACCGGCGCAACCGAAAGGCCGCGCCGGACATCGGTCCGAAGACCTCACTAAATCATTCAATCGGTAGTAGCGACGGGCGGTGTGTACAAAGGGCAGGGACGTAATCAACGCGAGCTTATGACTCGCGCTTACTGGGAATTCCTCGTTCAAGGGGAACAATTGCAAGCCCCTATCCCAATCACGAAAGAAGTTCCACGGGTTACCCAGTCTTTTCAGACAGGGATAAAGACACGCTGCTTCCTTCAGTGTAGCGCGCGTGCGGCCCCGGACATCTAAGGGCATCACAGACCTGTTATTGCTCTGTTTCGTGCGGCTAGGAGCCGCTTGTCCCTCTAAGAAGGTTGTAAGGTGCTGGGAACCCCGCACCTATTTAATAGGCTAGAGTCTCGTTCGTTATCGGAATTAACCAGACAAATCGCTCCACCAACTAAGAACGGCCATGCACCACCATCCACCGAATCAAGAAAGAGCTCTCAATCTGTCAATCCTCCCAGTGTCCGGGCCGGGTAAGTTTTCCCGTGTTGAGTCAAATTAAGCCGCAGGCTCCACTCCTGGTGGTGCCCTTCCGTCAATTCCTTTAAGTTTCAGCTTTGCAACCATACTTCCCCCGGAACCCAAATACTTTGGTTTCCCGGAAGCTGCCCGCCGAGTCATTTGAGTAACTCAGGCGGATCGCTGGTTGGCATCGTTTATGGTCAGAACTAGGGCGGTATCTGATCGCCTTCGAACCTCTGACTTTCGTTCTTGATCAATGAAAACATTCTTGGCAAATGCTTTCGCAGTAGTTCGTCTTGCGACGGTCCAAGAATTTCACCTCTAGCGCCGCAATACGAATGCCCCCGTCCGTCCCTCTTAATCATTACCTCGTATTCCAAAAACCAACAGAACAGAAACGAGGTCTTGTTCTATTATTCCATGCAAGTTTATTCAGGCGACTCGCCTGCGTTGAGCACTCTAATTTTTTCAAAGTAAAAGCACCGGCCATCTCGAGGCACACAATGAAGTGCACCAAGAAAGAACCGGCATGATGTTCAGTCCGAGCCGTCGCATCGGGTAGATGCACTACTCGTCTGGAACTGAGATCCAACTACGAGCTTTTTAACCGCAGCAGCTTTAGTATACGCTATTGGAGCTGGAATTACCGCGGCTGCTGGCACCAGACTTGCCCTCCAATTGATCCTCGTTAAAGGATTTAGAGTGTACTCATTTCAATTACGGGGCCTCAAAAGAGTCCCGTATTGTTATTTTTCGTCACTACCTCCCCGTGCCGGGAGTGGGTAATTTGCGCGCCTGCTGCCTTCCTTGGATGTGGTAGCCGTTTCTCAGGCGCCCTCTCCGGAATCGAACCCTGATTCTCCGTTACCCGTAACAACCATGGTAAGCAAGTAACCTACCATCGAAAGTTGATAAGGCAGACACTTGAAAGAAACGTCGCCGGCTCGTGGCCATGCGATCAGCACAAAGTTATCCAGAGTCACCACACAATACGGGCCGAAACCCGATCGATCTTGGTCTAATAAAAGCACCCGTTACCCAAAGGGCTCCAGGCTCACTGCATGTATTAGCTCTAGAATTGCCACAGTTATCCAAGTAGGAAGAAACGATCTAAGGAACCATAACTGATTTAATGAGCCATTCGCGGTTTCGCCTTATTTCGGCATGTACTTAGACATGCATGGCTTAATCTTTGAGACAAGCATATGATTACTGGCAGGATCAACCAGGTAATCGTTCGACTGCGCGTCCGTCCTCGCCCTCGGCGGGCCGGACGCAGTCTGTGTGCGGCGGAGGCCACCTTCAGGCGCCCCAACACGCTTATTTTGCACTCCGAGATGACGGCGTTCGAGCTCGCTACGGCACAACCTTCCCGAAAGACGAGTGGGAGCCGTGCGGCAAGAAGCACGTTCATGCTCGCTCTTTTTCGTTGCATCGACTCGGTCGCGCCGTGCGGGTTGCCCAAGCCCGCTGCACTGTCGGTGGACCGGCCGGAACTAGCAACGGAGCCGAGACTGCAAAGCCGCCAGACGACGGGTCACGCCCGCGTCTTCGGCGCTTTCGCATCTGAATCGCCCGAGGACGACACGGAACACACCTCGATATCGTGGTAAAACGGCACCGTCCGACAACCAGCCCCTAACGCATCAAGCGGATGAGGCTGCAGACGACTGCCGTGGATTCCCCTGGAGCAGACCCGAGGACACGCTTGACGAGGCCGAAGCCCGCCGCATATCAGACACCCGGTCGCTTTCGCGTACGCCGCTCACGAGAACCCCCACATAATAGCAGCGATAAGTACCCAGACCTCCTTGGGCCCTAATACGAGCGTACTCGAGAAAATTTCACCGCGGGTGTGCCCCGAAACGTGTGGCATGTTGAGCGTGCCACAAGTCTACGTCGCTCTCAAACCCGCCGAGGTCGTAGAATTTGCGACCCTACTCACGAAATTCCCACCGAGGATACGGCCGCAAACGTACCGCACCTTGGGTAGGCCACGAGTTTGTGCAACACTACGCTGACGGCACAGCACCGAGGTCGTGCGCGCACGCACGGGAAAATTCCGCCGCGGTTTCTGCCGAAAACGTGAGGCACCACGACTCTCCGCAAGTTCGCGTCGACTGCGAAAGACCGAAGTCGTGAACGACGTGTCCGCTACTCGCCGCCGACACGCTGGACACCAAACGTACAACGACTCGACGGCGTCGTAGAGGCCCACGACGCGGTTTTCCTTAACGACGTCTCGGCGTGGCACCGACAGGTTAGAACGGCCGACCAACGTTCCCTGTCCGCCGTTCGGCTCAGTCGAAGGGCTCGGCGACTTCGGCAACGCTGCGAAGCCGCACGGTGACGCACGCCATGTCCCCATTTTTTTTTTTCTTTCTGCGTCTGCCGGGGTGCCCCTATAATAGCAGCGATAAGCACCCAGACCGCCGTGGGTCGCTCGCCCCGGCTGACGTGGTTTTTCGTACTCCTGCGGCGGTCGCCGTCAAGCACGTCCAAATACGCTACTTTCGTGGGCGCATTCACGCTCTTTCGCTTCGCCGGAGTGCCAGCACTCACTCTGCCAAAAACGGCGAACATCCGAGCGGCGGTTCCCACTTTTGCGTCGGCGTCGCAAACCCCGCCCCGGCAGACGAGGTTTGCCGTACTCGTGCGACGGTGGCCGGCGGGCACGTCGAAAGACGCCGATATCGTGCGCGAATTGGCGCACCTTGGCTTCACCGGAGTGCCGCCACTGACTCCTCCAAAAACGGCGAAGATCCGAGCGGCGCTTCCCACTTTCGCATCGGCGTCCCGAACTCCGCCCCGGCTGACGCGGTTTACCGTACTCGTGCGACGGTCGCCGGCGAGCACGTGGAAAGACGCCGATATCGTGCCCGAATCGGCTCCGTTCGGCTTCGCCGGAGTGCCAGCACTGGCTCGGCGAAAGACGACGAACATCCGAGCGACGGTTCTCACTATTGCGTACGCGTCGCAAACCCCGCCCCGGCAGACGCACTTTGCCGTACTCGTGCGACGGTCGCCGGCGAGCACGTAGAAAGACGCCGATATCGTGCCGGAATCGGCCCCGTTTGGCTTCGCCGGAGTGCCAGCACTCACTCGGCCACAAACGGCGAACATCCGAGCGGCGGTTCCCACTTAGCCGTCGGCGTCCCGAACTCCGCCCCGGCAGACGCGGTTGCCGAGCTCGTGCGACTAGCGACCGCGAAGCCGTCTCGCGACGCCGCTTTCGTGCGCGGCTCCCACTGCGACCTGGGTCACCCGAGGTCGACGAGCAAAAAAGAATGTCGAAAAAAATTTTTTTTTTTTTTGCGTCTGCCGGGGTGCCCCTATAATAGCAGCGATAAGCACCCAGACCGCCATGGGTCGCTCGCCCCGGCTGACGTGGTTTTTCGTTTTCCTGCGGTGGTCGTCGTCAAGCACGTCCAAACACGCCACTTTCGTGGGCGCATTCGCGCTCTTTCGCTTCGCCGGAGTGCCAGCACTCACTCTGCCAAAAACGGCGAACATCCGAGCGGCGGTTCCCACTTTTGCGTCGGCGTCGCAAACCCCGCCCCGGCAGACGAGGTTTGCCGTACTCGTGCGACGGTGGCCGGCGGGCACGTCGAAAGACGCCGATATCGTGCGCGAATTGGCGCACCTTGGCTTCACCGGAGTGCCGCCACTGACTCCTCCAAAAACGGCGAAGATCCGAGCGGCGCTTCCCACTTTCGCATCGGCGTCCCGAACTCCGCCCCGGCTGACGCGGTTTACCGTACTCGTGCGACGGTCGCCGGCGAGCACGTGGAAAGACGCCGATATCGTGCCCGAATCGGCTCCGTTCGGCTTCGCCGGATTGCCAGCACTGGCTCGGCGAAAGACGACGAACATCCGAGCGACGGTTCTCACTATTGCGTACGCGTCGCAAACCCCGCCCCGGCAGACGCACTTTGCCGTACTCGTGCGACGGTCGCCGGCGAGCACGTAGAAAGACGCCGATATCGTGCCGGAATCGGCCCCGTTTGGCTTCGCCGGAGTGCCAGCACTCACTCGGCCACAAACGGCGAACATCCGAGCGGCGGTTCCCACTTAGCCGTCGGCGTCCCGAACTCCGCCCCGGCAGACGCGGTTGCCGAGCTCGTGCGACTAGCGACCGCGAAGCCGTCTCGCGACGCCGCTTTCGTGCGCGGCTCCCACTGCGACCTGGGTCACCCGAGGTCGACGAGCAAAAAAGAATGTCGAAAAAAATTTTTTTTTTTTTTTGCGTCTGCCGGGGTGCCCCTATAATAGCAGCGATAAGCACCCAGACCGCCATGGGTCGCTCGCCCCGGCTGACGTGGTTTTTCGTTTTCCTGCGGTGGTCGTCGTCAAGCACGTCCAAACACGCCACTTTCGTGGGCGCATTCGCGCTCTTTCGCTTCGCCGGAGTGCCAGCACTCACTCTGCCAAAAACGGCGAACATCCTAGTGGCGGTTCCCACTTTTGCGTCGGCGTCGCCAACCCCGCCCCGGCATACGCGGTTTGCCGTACTCGTGCGGCGGTGGCCGGCGGGCACGTCGAAAGACACCGATATCGTGCGCGAGTCGATGCTTCTTGGTCTCGCAGGAGGGCCGCCACTCACTCCTGCAAAAACGGCGAAGATCCGAGCGGCGCTTCCCACTTTTTCGTCGGCGTCGCAAACCTCGCCCCGGCAGACGCGCTTTGCCGTACTCGTGCGACGGTCGCCGGCGAGCACGTCGAAATACGCCGATATCGTGCCCGAATCGGCCCCGTTTCGCTTCGCCGGAGTGCCAGCACTCGCTCGGCCAAAGACGACGAACATCCGAGCGACGGTTCCCACTATTGCGTACGCGTCGCGAACCCCGCCCCGGCAGACGCGGTTTGCCGTACTCGTGCGGCGGTGGCCGGCGGGCACGTCGAAAGACGCCGATATCGTGCACGAATTGGCGCTCCTTGGCTTCACCGGAGTGCCAGCACTCACTCGGCCAAAAACGGCGAACATCCGAGCAGCGGTACCCACTTAGCCGTCGGCATCCCGAACTCCGCGCCGGCTGACGCGGTTGCCGAGCTCGTGCGACTAGCGACCGCGAACGCGTCTCGCGACGCCGCTTTCGTGCGCGGCTCCCATTGCGACCTGGGTTACCCGAGCTCGACCAGCAAAAAAGAAGGTCGAAAATTTTTTTTTTTTTTTCTGCGTCTGCCGGGGTGCCCCTATAATAGCAGCGATAAGCACCCAGACCGCCGTGTGTCGCTCGCCCCGGCTGACGTGGTTTTTCGTACTCCTGCAGCGGTCGCCGTCACGCACGTCCAAATACGCCACTTTCGTGGGCGCATTCGCGCTCTTTCGCGTCGCCGGAGTGCCAGCACTCACTCTGCCAAAAACGGCCAACATCCGAGCGGCGGTTCCCACTTTTGCGTCGGCGTCGTAAACCCCGCCCCGGCAGACGCGGTTTGCCCTACTCGTGCGACGGTCGCCGGCGAGCGCGTCGAAAGACGC
>NW_027465202.1:0-36809 GCF_043290135.1 Rhipicephalus microplus | reverse complement strand
GCAGTATAAAACACGCAACGTCTTTTGCGGTAGCAGAAGGTAACGCAGCTGTTTCAGCGTACCGCGTTAGGTGGTCGATAGCGACAATGACCCAGCGGTTGCTACTCGAAGTATAGGGAAGCGGACCGTAAAGGTCGATTCCGACACGATCGAAAGCTCGTGCTGGACATGGCAACGGCTGCAAGGGACCTGTGGCATGCTGAGTGGGCATTTTGCGTCGCTGGCACTTAATGCAAGACCTTACGTAACGGCGAACGAAACGGTACATACCGCGCCAGTAGTACCGAAGCTGCAAGCGAGTGTATGTTTTTAACACACCAGCGTGGCCACATTGCGGATCATCGTGGAACGTGGCACAGATGTCCGAGCGCAGATGTCGGGGAATGACGAGCAACCACTTACGACCCATCGAACTGTAGTTTCGGCGGTAAAGCAGGTTATCCCGAATAGCGAAGTGTCCTGCTTGACGGCGAAGCGTCCTGGAAACTGGAGCGGGCGTCCAGTTTGAGAGCAAGTCCAAAAGAGAAGAAATCCAAGCATCTTTGCGTTGCTCGGAAGGCATGTCCGAAATGCTGATGGCCAAGGCAGCACTGGTGGAGATAGGCGAGCCGACAGGTTCTGAAGCCAATGGCGAACGTGACAGGGCATCGGCATCGGAATGCTTACGGCCAGAACGGTAGACAACACGGATATCGAACTCCTGTAACCGCAATGCCCAACGAGCGAGCCGACCATTAGGATCTTTTAGTGAAGATAACCAGCAAAGCGCATGGTGGTCTGTAACAATATCAAACGGACGTCCATATAAATAAGGCCGAAATTTTCCAATTGCCCAAATAATGGCAAGGCACTCCTTTTCAGTTACACTGTAATTCTTCTCGGCTTTACTGAGGGTGCGGCTGGCATAGGCAACGACGTACTCGTCAAAGCCATCCTTGCGTTGGGCCAGTATGGCCCCTAGCCCGACACCACTAGCGTCTGTATGAAGCTCCGTTGGAGCAGATGGATCGAAATGTCGGAGTATGGGAGGCGTGGTGAGAAGCCGTCGGAGTTCCTGAAATGCATCATCACACGCCTGCGACCACGCTGACAAATCAGACCTTCCGGCAAGAACATTGGTCAAGGGGGCGATAATGGAGGCGAAATTGCGGACGTAGCGCCGGAAGTAAGAACATAGGCCGATGAAGCTTCGAAGCTCTTTGACGGTGGTTGGCTTTGGGAACGCCGCGACTGCATTAAGTTTCGTAGTGTCCGGGAGAATGCCGTCCTTAGAAACCACATGGCCGAGAATTACAAGCTCTCGAGCGCCGAAGTGGCATTTCTTCAAGTTAAGTTGAAGTCTCGCCGTTGAAAGGCACGTAAGAACTTGCTCGAGGCGGCTGAGGTGGGTCGCAAAGTCGCTTGAAAATACCACAATGTCGTCCAAATATCAGAGGCACGTTTTCCATTTCATACCTCGCAAGACGGTATCCATCATTCTTTCGAAAGTGGCAGGCGCATTGCAGAGGCCAAAGGGCATAACGGTGAATTCATATAGTCCATCCGGTGTTACAAAGGCTGTCTTCGGGCGGTCACCCTCTGCCATGGGCACCTGCCAGTAGCCGGAGCGTAAATCTAACGAAGAAAAGAACTCTGCTCCTTGTAGGCAGTCCAAAGCATCATCGATGCGCGGCAGAGGGTACACGTCTTTGCGCGTTATCTTGTTGAGTCGGCGGTAGTCAACGCAGAACCGGATGGATCCGTCTTTTTTCTTGACGAGAACAACCGGTGAAGCCCAGGGACTGTTGGAGGGCTCGATGATGCCACGTTTCAACATGTCGTCCACTTGTTCGTCGATGACACGGCGTTCAGCAGATGACACACGGTACGGACGCTGCCTTAGTGGGGCTTGTTGACCGGTGTCAATACGGTGAACGAACGCAGAGGTTCGGCTTAAGCCTGACTGGTCACGATCGAATGAAGAACGAAAGCGGAGAAGAAGATTTATAATCTCTTCGCGCTGATTTGGTGCGAGCTCAGAGTCGATGGCATCCGAGAATACGTCCAGAGCATCATTAGGCGCGTTGGTAGGAGTGACAGCACAAATTTGGAGTGAAACCGTTGAATCGGGTATAGTAGCCGGAAGAATGCACTCGCAAGTTTCGTAGCTTCCCAGGCATTCTCCACGTAGTAAGGATGACGGGCTGTCCGAGGGATTGCACACATAAATGGCAGCGTGACCATTGCGAAAAATGACGACGGCAAACGGAAGCATGATACTTCGACGGCACGCAGATGGGACCGATGGCATAAACAACACAGGCGATTTCGGGGTGGAGGTACACGACACCGAGACAACAACAGCTGAGAAAGGCGCAATGTCAACGTCAGAAGCAGCAAACACTCTACACAAAGCGCCATCATCGGGGTCATAGCACGGCACAGATAATGCGAGTTCGGAACGAGCACAGTCGACCAAAGCAGAATTTGACGAAAGAAAGTCCCATCCAAGGATAACGTCATGCGAAGAACGGAAAAAAACTACAAATGAGACGACGTACATCGCACCTTGAATGACGACTCGTGCAGTGCACACAGCTGAAGGCTGAATATGATGGGACGTAGCTGTCTGCAAAGATAGGTCGGTAAGTGGCGTGGTCACTTTCTTCAAGTTTCGGCACAGTTTCTCGCTAATTACAGATACGGCAGCTCCAGTGTCAACAAGTCCGTGCACCTTTATGCCATCAATATAGAGTTCGATTTCGTTCGGGGGACAGCAGTTAGGTCTTGAAATTTTCGCTGCCAACGCAGTTCTTCCCTCCGGAACTGCGCCCGTCAGTTTTCCCCTCGCGGTGGGCTGTTGCGACGTAACATTGGAGAAATGGATCTGCGACGAGGAGAAGGCGAACGGCTTGAGCCGGATGGGCGGCGACCGGTACGTACGTCTAGAGGTGGATCGGCAGGAACGGGATATCGCGGCTGAATGGGCATGTAGTGTGAGGCCCCTGCAATTTCATGAGAAGGGAAGCTGCGACGGCGACAGTGACGAGCTATGTGGCCTGGGATGCCACATGAAAAACATATTGGCCGATTATCCGGAGTGTGCCATTGGCTGACGGTAGGGGCACTTGTCGCCGAATAAGGTACCGGAAACGATCATGCTGGCGGCGGCTTCATATAAACGTTCCGAGTTGTTTCGTATACAGCCGGAGACGGGACAGTCAACGGGTGGGCAGGTGGCGTCGACGAATAAACGTGGCGAGTTGCTTCGTAGATAGCCGGAGACGATGGAGCGCGTAGCCGAGCAACAGCGGCTGCATATGTTAGTGGTGCGGTAACAGATGGTGGAGCCGGAGCTGGCGGCAATGCTTCGGCAACTTGCGGTTCAATGACCTGACGAAGCGAAGGCGATAAGGGTGCCATAGGCTCGGTAGTTCTGGTGATTATAGATAGCTGCCTGGCGACCTCCTCGCGTATGAATTGCTTTATGAGTGGCATTAAAGCAGAGTGGTCGGCAGTGTCATGGCGATAGTCGAGGGATGAAAGGTCCGCGGTGTCTTGAGCAGCGCAACGTGTGGAAGCACGTTGCCTACGCAGCTCATCATAACTTTGGCAGAGCTGAATCACCTCGGCGACTGTCTGGGGACACTTCGCAGCAAGCATTTGGAATGCACCATCGTCGATTCCTTTTATTATGTTTTTTATCTTGCCTGCCTCATCCAGAGTCGGGTTGATGAGCTGGCAGAGGAAGAGCACATCTTCGATGTAGCTCGTGAAAGTCTCATCTGTTCTCTGTACTCTGCCACGCAAGCACTGTTCAGCACGAAGGCGGCGGACAGCAGGACGTCCAAAGACTTCCGAGAGGGTTTTTGGCAATTCCGACCACGTACTGAAATCACTTCGATGATTTCTGTACCATAGTTTCGCCACGTCGGTCAGGTAAAAATTCACATTTGTGAGCTTATCGGTTGCGTTCCACTTATTGTACGCGCTCACCAGTTCATACTCGGCAATCCAGTTGTCCACATCTTGGTCCTCTGTGCCACCAAATATGGGGGGTCGCGCTGGCGGAGAGCGCCAGCGCAGAAGACAGGTATGGGTGCGAGAGCTGGAGTGGCGGCCTGCGACGGTCCCGGATCAGTCATCGCAGAAGGTGGTTGGAGTGTGCGGCTACAAAGCTCCAGGGTGAGGACCAGATGTATCCCAGCACTTCCACCACTTGAAACGGGGTGTTGAACCAGCAGGAGTTGACTCGGCGAACGAAAGCTTTATTGAGCGCAAGGGCTAACTGAACGCAAGCCTGCGATCACAGCAAGTCTTCTTCATTTTCTATATTCGAGCTCCATGCCCACTGCCCTCGTTACACATGTAATGCTCTTCTGCGGACGCTGGCTTTACCGCAGTGCTTTCGCGATGCAGTGAAGCTTAATCATCCTTTTGTCTCCCTGAAACGGACGTGCCAAGATGTATATTTGGCATGAGCGGTCGCAAATGCTTATATTTGTTTAATGCATAAGTGGCCCGTGCATCCATTCATTTCGTATCATGTATTGCTCTTCTGCTCACGCTGGCTTTACCGCAGTGCTTTCGCCGTGCAGTGAAGCTTAATCATGTTTTGGTAATTGTCTTTTTGTCTCCCTGAAACGGACGTGCCAAGATGCATATTTGGCCTGAGCAGTCGCAAATGCTTATATTTTGTGATGCACAAGTGGCCTGTATATGCATTCATTTCGTATCATGTAATGCTCTTCTGCTCACGCTGGCTTTACCGCAGTGCTTTCGCGTTGCAGTGAAGCTTAATTATCTTTTAATAATTGTCTTTTTGTCTCCCTGAAACGGACGTGCCAAGATGCATATTTGGCCTGAGCAGTCGCAAATGCTTATATTTGTTTGGTGCACAAGTGGCCTGTATATGCATTCATTTCGTATCATGTAATGCTCTTCGGCTCACGCTGGCTTTACCGCAGTGCTTTCGCGATGCAGTGAAGATTATTCATCTTTTGGTAATTGTCTTTTTTTCTCCCTGAAACGGACGTGCCTAGATGCATATTTGGCCTGAGCAGTCACAAATGCTTATATTTGTTTGATGGACAAGTTGCCTGTATATGCATTCATTTCGTATCAAGTAATGCTCTTCTGCTTACGCTGGCTTTACCGCAGTGTTTTCGCGATGCAGTGAAGCCTCATCATCCTTTTGTCTCCCTGAAACGGACGTGCCAAGTTGTATATTTGGCATGAGCAGTTGCAAATGCTTATATTTTTGATGCACAAGTGGCCCGTGCATGCGTTCATTTCGTATCATGTAATGCTCTTCTGCTCACGCTGGCTTTACTGCAGTGCTTTCGCTATGCAGTGAAGCCTAATCATCTTTGTTAAATGTCTTTTTGTCTTCCTGAAACGGATGTGCCAAGATGCATATTCGGCCTGAGCAGTCGCAAATGCCTATATTTGTTTGATCCACAATTGGCCTGTATATGCATTCATTTCGTATCATGTAATGCTCTTCTGCTCACGCTGGCTTTACCGCAGTGCTTTCGCGATGCAGTGAAGCCTAATCAACCTTTTGTCTCCCTGAAACGGAGGTGCCAAGATGCATATTCGGCCTGAGCAGTCGCAAATGCTTATATTTGTTTGATGCCCAAGTGGCCTGTATATGCATTCATTTCGTATCATGTAATCCTCTTCTGCTAACGCCCCGCCGCGGCGGTCTAGTGGCTAAGGTACTCGGCTGCTGACCCGCAGGTCGCGGGTTCGATTCCCGGCTGCGGCGGCTGCATTTCCGATGGAGGCGGAAATGTTGTAGACCCGTGTGCTCAGATTTGGGCGCACGTTAAAGAACCCCAGGTGGTCGAAATTTCCGGAGCCCTCCACTACGGCGTCTCTCATAATCATATGGTGGTTTTGGGACGTTAAACCCCACAAATCAATCAATCAATCTTCTGCAAACGCTGGCTTTACCGCACTGCTTTCGCGATGCAGTGAAGCTTAATCATCCTTTTACCTCCCTGAAACGGACATGCCAAGATGTACATTTGACATGAGCAGTGTCAAATGCTTATATTTGTTTGATGCACAAGTGGCTTGTTCATGCGTTCATTTCCTAACATGTTCCTATCATGTAATGCTCTTCTGCTAACGCTGGCTTTACCGCAGTGCTTTCGCGATGCAGTGAAGCCTAATCATCCTTTTGTCTCCCTGAAACGGACGTGCCAAGATGTATATTTGGCATGAGCAGTTGCACATGCTTATATTTGTTTGATGCACAAGTGGCCTGTGCATGCGTTCATTTCCTATCATGTTCATATCATGTAATGCTCTTCTGCTCAAGCTGACTTTACCGCACTGCTTTCACGATGAAGTGAAGCCTAATCATCTTTTGGTAATTGTCTTTTTGTCTTCCTGAAACGGACGTGCCAAGATGCATATTTGGCCTGAGCAGTCACAAATGCTTATATTTGTTTGATACACAAGTGGCCCGTGCATGCTTTCATTTCGTATCATGTAATGCTCTTCTGCTCACGCTGGCTTTACCGCAGTGCTTTCGCGATGCAGTGAAGCCTCATCATTCTTTTGTCTCCCTGAAACGGACGTGCCAAGTTGTATATTTGGCATGAGCAGTTGCAAATGCTTATATTTTGATGCACAAGTGGCCCGTGCATGCGTTCATTTCGTATCATGTAATGCTCTTCTGCTCACGCTGGCTTTACTGCAGTGCTTTCGCTATGCAGTGAAGCCTAATCGTCTTTTGGTTATTGTCTTTTTGTCTTCCTGAAACGGACGTGCCAAGATGCATATTCGGCCTGAGCAGTCGCAAATGCCTATATTTGTTTGATCCACAATTCGCCTGTATATGCATTCATTTCGTATCATGTAATTCTCTTCTGCTCACGCTGGCTTTACCGCAGTGCTTACGCGATGCAGTGAAGCCTAATCATCCTTTGGTCTCCCTGAAACGGACGTGCCAAGATGCATATTCGGCCTGAGCAGTCGCAAATGCTTATATTTGTTTGATGCCCAAGTGGCCTGTATATGCATTCATTTCGTATCATGTAATCTTCTTCTGCTAACGCCCCGCCGCGGTGGTCTAGTGGCTAAAGTACTCGGCTGCTGACCCGCAGGTCGCGGGTTCGATTCCCGGCTGCGGCGGCTGCATTTCCGATGGAGGCGGAAATGTTGTAGGCCCGTGTGCTCAGATTCGGGCGCACGTTTAAGAACCCCAGGTGGTCGAAATTTCCGGAGCCCTCCACTACGGCGTCTCTCATAATCATATGGTGGTTTTGGGACGTTAAACCGCACAAATCAATCAATCAATCTTCTGCTAACGCTGGCTTTATCGCAGTGCTTTCGCGATGCAGTGAAGCTTAATCGTCCTTTTGTCTCCCTGAAACGGACGTGCCAAGATGTATATTTGGCATGATTAGTCACAAATGCTTATATTTGTTTGATGCACAAAAGGCTTGTTTATGCATTCATTTCGTATCATGTAAAGCTCTTCTGCTCACGCTGTCTTTAACGCACTGCTTTCGCGATGCAGTGAAGCTTAATCATCCTTTTACCTCCCTGAAACGGACGTGCCAAGATGTACATTTGACATGAGCAATGTCAAATGCTTATATTTGTTTGATGCACAAGTGGCTTGTTCATGCGTTCATTTCCTAACATGTTCCTATCATGTAATGATCTTCTGCTAACGCTGGCTTTACCGCAGTGCTTTCGCGATGCAGTGAAGCTTAATCATCCTTTTGTCTCCCTTAAAAAGACGTGCCAAGATGTTTATTTAGCATGAGCAGTTGCACATGCTTATATTCGTTTGATGCACAAGTGGCCTGTGCATGCGTTCATTTCCTATCATGTTCGTATCATGTAATGCTCTTCTGCTCACGCTGACTTTACCGCACTGCTTTCACGATGAAGTGAAGCCTAATCATCTTTTGGTAATTGTCTTTTTGTCTTCCTGAAACGGACGTGCCAAGATGCATATTTGGCCTGAGCAGTCACAAATGCTTATATTCGTTTGATACACAAGTGGCCCGTGCATGCTTTCATTTCGTATCATGTAATGCTCTTCTGCTCACGCTGGCTTTACCGCAGTGCTTTCGCGATGCAGTGAAGCCTAATCATCCTTTTGTCTCCCTGAAACGGACGTGCCAAGATGCATATTCGGCCTGAGCAGTCGCAAATGCTTATATTTGTTTGATGCACAAGTGGCCTGTATATGCATTCAATTCGTATCATGTAATCCTCTTCTGCTAACGCCCCGCCGCGGTGGTCTAGTGGCTAAGGCACTCGGCTGCTGACCCGCAGGTCGCGGGTTCGATTCCCGGCTGCGGCGGCTGCATTTCCGATGGAGGCGGCAATGTTGTAGGCCCGTGTGCTCAGATTCGGGCGCACGTTTAAGAACCCCAGGTGGTCGAAATTTCCGGAGCCCTCCACTACGGCGTCTCTCATATTCATATGGTGGTTTTCGGACGTTAAACCCCACAAATCAATCAATCAATCTTCTGCTAACGCTGGCTTTATCGCAGTGCTTTCGCGATGCAGTGAAGCTTAATCGTCCTTTTGTCTCCCTGAAACGGACGTGCCAAGATGTATATTTTGCATGATTAGTCACAAATGCTTATATTTGTTTGATGCACAAAAGGCTTGTTTATGCATTCATTTCGTATCATGTAAAGCTCTTCTGCTAACGCGGGCTTCACCGCAGTGCTTTCGCGATGCAGTGAATTTAATCATCCATTTGTGTCCCTGAAACCGACGTGCCAAGATGTATATTTGGCATGAGCTGTTGCAAATGCTTATATTTGTTTGATGCACAAGTGGCCTGTGCATGAGTTCATTTCCTATCATGTTCGTATCACGTAATGCTCTTCTACTCACGCTGGCTTTACCGCACTGCTTTCGCGATGCAGTGAAGCTTAATCATCCTTTTGCCTCCCTGAAACGGACGTGCCAAGATGTACACTTGACATGAGCAGTGTCAAATGCTTATATTTGTTTGATGCACAAGTGGCTTGTTCATGCGTTCATTTGCTAACATGTTCCTATCATGTAATGCTCTTCTGCTCACGCTGTCTTCACCGCAGTGCTTTTGCAATTCAGTGAAGCTTCAACATATTTTAGTATCTGTCCTTTTGCTTGCGTGAAACGGACGCGCCAAGATGCATAATTGGCCTGAGAGTTTGCAAATGCCTATATTTGTTTGATGCACAAGTGGCCTTTGCATGCATTCATTTCCTTTCATGTTATGCTCTTCTGCCCACGCTTGCTTTACCGCAGTGCTTTCGCGATACAGTGAAGCCTAATCATCCTTTTGTCTCCCTGAAACGGACGTGCCAAGATGTATATTTGGCATGAGCAGTAGCAAATACTTATATTTGTTTGATGCACAAGTGGCATGTATATGCATTCATTTCGTATCATGTAATGCTCTTCTGCGGACGCTGGCTTTACCGCAGTGCTTTCTCGGTGCAGTGAAGCCTCATCATCCTTTTTTCTCCCTGAAACGGACGTGCCAAGATGTATATTTGGCATGAGCGGTCGCAAATGCTTATATTTGTTTGATGCATAAGTGGCCCGTGCATCCATTCATTTCGTATCATGTATTGCTCTTCTGCTCACGCTGGCTTTACCGCAGTGCTTTCGCCGTGCAGTGAAGCTTATTCATGTTTTGGTAATTGTCTTTTTGTCTCCCTGAAACGGACGTGCCAAGATGCATATTTGGCCTGAGCAGTCGCAAATGCTTATAATTTGTGATGCACAAGTGGCCTGTATATGCATTCATTTCGTATCATGTAATGCTCTTCTGCTCACGCTGGCTTTACCGCAGTGCTTTCGCGTTGCAGTGAAGCTTAATTATCTTTTAATAATTGTCTTTTTGTCTCCCTGAAACGGACGTGCCAAGATGCATATTTGGCCTGAGCAGTCGCAAATGCTTATATCTGTTTGGTGCACAAGTGACCTGTATATGCATTCATTTCGTATCATGTAATGCTCTTCGACTCACGCTGGTTTTACCGCAGTGCTTTCGCGATGCAGTGAAGATTATTCATCTTTTTGTAATTGTCTTTTTGTCTCCCTGAAATGGACGTGCCTAGATGCATATTAGGCCTGAGCAGTCACAAATGCTTATATTTGTTTGATGGACAAGTTGCCTGTATATGCATGCATTTCGTATCAAGTAATGCTCTTCTGCTCACGCTGGCTTTACCGCAGTGCTTTCGCGATGCAGTGAAGCCTCATCATCCTTTTGTCTCCCTGAAACGGACGTGCCAAGTTGTATATTTGGCATGAGCAGTTGCAAATGCTTATATTTTTGATGCACAAGTGGCCCGTGCATGCGTTCATTTCGTATCATGTAATGCTCTTCTGCTCACGCTGGCTTTACTGCAGTGCTTTCGCTATGCAGTGAAGCCTAATCATCTTTTGGTAATTGTCTTTTTGTCTTCCTGAAACGGACGTGCCAAGATGCATATTTGGCCTGAGCAGTCACAAATGCTTATATTCGTTTGATACACAAGTGGCCCGTGCATGCTTTCATTTCGTATCATGTAATGCTCTTCTGCTCACGCTGGCTTTACCGCAGTGCTTTCGCGATGCAGTGAAGCCTAATCATCCTTTTGTCTCCCTGAAACGGACGTGCCAAGATGCATATTCGGCCTGAGCAGTCGAAAATGCTTATATTTGTTTGATGCACAAGTGGCCTGTATATGCATTCAATTCGTATCATGTAATCCTCTTCTGCTAACGCCCCGCCGCGGTGGTCTAGTGGCTAAGGTACTCGGCTGCTGACCCGCAGGTCGCGGGTTCCATTCCCGGCTGCGGCGGCTGCATTTCCGATGGAGGCGGAAATGTTGTAGGCCCGTGTGCTCAGATTCGGGCGCACGTTTAAGAACCCCAGGTGGTCGAAATTTCCGGAGCCCTCCACTACGGCGTCTCTCATATTCATATGGTGGTTTTCGGACGTTAAACCCCACAAATCAAACAATCAATCTTCTGCTAACGCTGGCTTTATCGCAGTGCTTTCGCGATGCAGTGAAGCTTAATCGTCCTTTTGTCTCCCTGAAACGGACGTGCCAAGATGTATATTTTGCATGATTAGTCACAAATGCTTATATTTGTTTGATGCACAAAAGGCTTGTTTATGCATTCATTTCGTATCATGTAAAGCTCTTCTGCTAACGCGGGCTTCACCGCAGTGCTTTCGCGATGCAGTGAATTTAATCATCCATTTGTGTCCCTGAAACCGACGTGCCAAGATGTATATTTGGCATGAGCTGTTGCAAATGCTTATATTTGTTTGATGCACAAGTGGCCTGTGCATGAGTTCATTTCCTATCATGTTCGTATCATGTAATGCTCTTCTACTCACGCTGGCTTTACCGCACTGCTTTCGCGATGCAGTGAAGCTTAATCATCCTTTTGCCTCCCTGAAACGGACGTGCCAAGATGTACATTTGACATCAGCAGTGTCAAATGCTTATATTTGTTTGATGCACAAGTGGCTTGTTCATGCGTTCATTTGCTAACATGTTCCTATCATGTAATGCTCTTCTGCTCATGCTGGCTTCACCGCAGTGCTTTTGCAATGCAGTGAAGCTTCAACATATTTTAGTATCTGTCCTTTTGCTTGCGTGAAATGGACGCGCCAAGATGCATATTTGGCCTGAGAGTTTGCAAATGCCTATATTTGTTTGATGCACAACTGGCCTGTGCATGCATTCATTTCCTATCATGTAATGCTCTTCTCCCCACGCTTGCTTTACCGCAGTGCTTTCGCGATGCAGTGAAGCCTAATCATCCTTTTGTCTCCCTGAAACGGACGTGCCAAGATGTATATTTGGCATGAGCAGTTGCAAATGCTTTTATTTGTTTGATGCACAAGTGGCCTAGGCATGCATTCATTTCGTATCATGTAATGCTCTTCTGCTCACGCTGGCTTTACCGCAGTGCTTTCTCGGTGCAGTGAAGCTTATTCATCTTTTGGTAATTGTCTTTTTGTCTCCCTGAAACGGACGTGCCAAGATGCATATTTGGCCTGAGCAGTCGCAAACGCTTATATTTGTTTGATACACAAGTGGCCTGTATATGCCATAATTTCGTATCATGTAATGCTCTCCTGCTAATGCTGGCTTTACCGCAGTGCTTTCGCGATGCAGTGAAGCCTAATCATTCTTTTGCTTCCCTGAAACGAACGTGCCAACATGTATATTTGGCATGAGAAGTTCCAAATGCTTATATTTGTTTGATGCACAAGTGGCCTGTGCATGCGTTCATTTGCTATCATGTTCGTATCATGTATTGCTTTTCGGCTCAGGCTGGATTTATCGCAGTGCTTTCGCGATGCAGTGAAGCTTAATCATCTTTTGGTAATTGTCTTTTTTTCTCCCTGAAACGTACGTGCCAAGATGCATATTTGGCCTGATTAGTCGCAAATGCTTATACTTTGTGATGCACAAGTGGCCTGTATATGCATTCATTTCATATCATGTAGTGCCCTTCTGCTCACCCTGGCTTCACCGCAGTGCTTTCGCAATGCAGTGAAGCTTAATCATCTTTTTGTCTCCCTGAAACGGACGTGCCAATATGTATATTTGGCATGAGAAGTTGCAAATACTTATATTTGTTTGATGCACAAGTGGCCCATGCATTCGTTCATTTCGTATCATGGAATGCTCTGCTGCTCACGCTGGCTTTACCGCAGTGCTTTTGCGATGCAGTGAAGCTTAATCATCTTTTGGTAATTGTCTTTTTGTCTCCCTGAAACGGACGTGCCATGATGCATATTTGGCCTGAACAGTCGCAAATGCTTATATTTTTTTGATGCACAAGTGGCCTGTATATGCATTCATTTCGTATCATGTAATGCTCTTCTGTGGACGCTGGCTTTACCGCAGTGCTTTCGCGATGCAGTGAAGCTTAATCATCCTTTCGTCTCCCTGAAACGGACGTGCCAAGATGTATATTTGGCATGAGCGGTCGCAAATGCTTATATTTGTTTTATGCATAAGTGGCCCGTGCATCCATTCATTTCGTATCATGTAATGCTCTTCTGCTCACGCTGGCTTTACCGCAGTGCTTTTGCGTTGCAGTGAAGCTTAATTGTCTTTTAATAGTTGTCTTTTTGTCTCCCTGAAACGGACGTGCCAAGATGCATATTTGGCCTGAGCAGTCGCAAATGCTTATATTTGTTTGATGGACAAGTTGCCTGTATATGCATTCATTTCGTATCAAGTAATGCTCTTCTGCTCACGCTGGCTTTACCGCAGTGCTTTCGCGATGCAGTGAAGCCTAATCATCCTTTTGTCTCCCTGAAACGGACGTGCCAAGATGTATATTTGTCATGAGCAGTTGCACGTGCTTATATTTGTTTGATGCACAAGTGGCCTGTGCATGCGTTCATTTCCTATCACGTTCGTATCATGTAATGCTCTTCTCCTCAAGCTGACTTTACCGCACTGCTTTCACGATGAAGTGAAGCCTAATCATCTTTTGGTAATTGTCTTTTTGTCTTCCTGAAACGGACGTGCCAAGATGCATATTTGGCCTGAGCAGTCACAAATGCTTATATTTGTTTGATACACAAGTGGCCCGTGCATGCTTTCATTTCGTATCATGTAATGCTCTTCTGCTCACGCTGGCTCTACCGCAGTGCTTTCGCGATGCAGTGAAGCCTAATCATCCTTTTGTCTCCCTGAAACGGACGTGCCAAGATGCATATTCGGCCTGAGCAGTCGCAAATGCTTATATTTGTTTGATGCACAAGTGGCCTGTATATGCATTCATTTCGTATCATGTAATCCTCTTCTGCTAACGCCCCGCCGCGGTGGTCTAGTGGCTAAGGTACTCGGCTGCTGACCCGCAGGTCGCGGGTTCGATTCCCGGCTGCGGCGGCTGCATTTCCGATGGAGACGGAAATGTTGTAGGCCCGTGTGCTCAGATTCGGGCCCACGTTTAAGAACCCCAGGTGGTCGAAATTTCCGGAGCCCTCCACTACGGCGTCTCTCATATTCATATGGTGGTTTGGGGACGTTAAACCCCATAAATCAATCAATCAATCTTCTGCTAACGCTGGCTTTATCAGAGTGCTTTCGCGATGCAGTGAAGCTTAATCGTCCTTTTGTCTCCCTGAAACGGACGTGCCAAGATGTATATTTTGCATGATTAGTCACAAATGCTTATATTTGTTTGATGCACAAAAGGCTTGTTTATGCATTCATTTCGTATCATGTAAAGCTCTTCTGCTATCGCGGACTTTACCGCAGTACTTTCGCGATGCAGTGAAGCTTAATCATCCATTTGTGTCCCTGAAACCGACGTGCCAAGATGTATATTTGGCATGAGCTGTTGCAAATGCTTATATTTGTTTGATGCGCAAGTGGCCTGTGCATGAGTTAATTTCCTGTCATGTTCGTATCATGTAATGCTCTTCTACTCACGCTGGCTTTACCGCACTGCTTTCGCGATGCAGTGAAGCTTAATCATCCTTTTGCCTCCCTGAAACGGACGTGCCAAGATGTACATTTGACATGAGCAGTGTCAAATGCTTATATTTGTTTTATGCACAAGTGGCTTGTTCATGCGTTCATTTCCTAACATGTTCCTATCATGTAATGCTCTTCTGCTCACGCTGGCTTCACCGCAGTGCTTTTGCAATTCAGTGAAGCTTCAACATATTTTAGTATCTGTCCTTTTGCTTGCGTGAAACGGACGCGCCAAGATGCATAATTGGCCTGAGAGTTTGCAAATGCCTATATTTGTTTGATGCACAAGTGGCCTTTGCATGCATTCATTTCCTTTCATGTAATGCTCTTCTGCCCACGCTTGCTTTACCGCAGTGCTTTCGCGATACAGTGAAGCCTAATCATCCTTTTGTCTCCCTGAAACGGACGTGCCAAGATGTATATTTGGCATGAGCAGTTGCAAATACTTATATTTGTTTGATGCACAAGTGGCCCATGCACTCGTTCATTTCGTATCATGGAATGCTCTGCTGCTCACGCTGGCTTTACCGCAGTGCTTTTGCAATGCAGTGAAGCTTAATCATCTTTTGGTAATTGTCTTTTTGTCTCCCTGAAACGGACGTGCCAAGATGCATATTTGGCCTGAACAGTCGCAAATGCTTATATTTGTTTGATGCACAAGTGGCATGTATATGCATTCATTTCGTATCATGTAATGCTGTTCTGCGGACGCTGGCTTTACCGCAGTGCTTTCTCGGTGCAGTGAAGCCTCATCATCCTTTTGTCTCCCTGAAACGGACGTGCCAAGATGTATATTTGGCATGAGCGGTCGCAAATGCTTATATTTGTTTGATGCATAAGTGGCCCGTGCATTCATTCATTTGGTATCATGTATTGCTCTTCTGCTCACGCTGGCTTTACCGCAGTGCTTTCGCCGTGCAGTGAAGCTTAATCATGTTTTGGTAATTGTCTTTTTGTCTCCCTGAAACGGACGTGCCAAGATGCATATTTGGCCTGAGCAGTCGCAAATGCTTATATTTTGTGATGCACAAGTGGCCTGTATATGCATTCATTTCGTATCATGTAATGCTCTTCTGCTCACGCTGGCTTTACCGCAGTGCTTTCGCGTTGCAGTGAAGCTTAATTATCTTTTAATAATTGTCTTTTTGTCTCCCTGAAACGGACGTGCCAAGATGCATATTTGGCCTGAGCAGTCGCAAATGCTTATATCTGTTTGGTGCACAAGTGGCCTGTATATGCATTCATTTCGTATCATGTAATGCTCTTCGACTCACGCTGGCTTTACCGCAGTGCTTTCGCGATGCAGTGAAGATTATTCATCTTTTTGTAATTGTCTTTTTGTCTCCCTGAAACGGACGTGCCTAGATGCATATTAGGCCTGAGCAGTCACAAATGCTTATATTTGTTTGATGGACAAGTTGCCTGTATATGCATGCATTTCGTATCAAGTAATGCTCTTCTGCTCACGCTGGCTTTACCGCAGTGCTTTCGCGATGCAGTGAAGCCTCATCATCCTTTTGTCTCCCTGAAACGGACGTGCCAAGTTGTATATTTGGCATGAGCAGTTGCAAATGCTTATATTTTTGATGCACAAGTGGCCCGTGCATGCGTTCATTTCGTATCATGTAATGCTCTTCTGCTCACGCTGGCTTTACTGCAGTGCTTTCGCTATGCAGTGAAGCCTAATCATCTTTTGGTAATTGTCTTTTTGTCTTCCTGAAACGGACGTGCCAAGATGCATATTTGGCCTGAGCAGTCACAAATGCTTATATTCGTTTGATACACAAGTGGCCCGTGCATGCTTTCATTTCGTATCATGTAATGCTCTTCTGCTCACGCTGGCTTTACCGCAGTGCTTTCGCGATGCAGTGAAGCCTAATCATCCTTTTGTCTCCCTGAAACGGACGTGCCAAGATGCATATTCGGCCTGAGCAGTCGCAAATGCTTATATTTGTTTGATGCACAAGTGGCCTGTATATGCATTCATTTCGTATCAAGTAATGCTCTTCTGCTCACGCTGGCATTACCGCAGTGTTTTCGCGATGCAGTGAAGCCTCATCATCCTTTTGTCTCCCTGAAACGGACGTGCCAAGTTGTATATTTGGCATGAGCAGTAGCAAATGCTTATATTTTTGATGCACAAGTGGCCCGTGCATGCGTTCATTTCGTATCATGTAATGCTCTTCTGCTCACGCTGGCTTTACCGCACTGCTTTCACGATGAAGTGAAGCCTAATCATCTTTTGGTAATTGTCTTTTTGTCTTCCTGAAACGGACTTGCCAAGATGCATATTTGGCCTGAGCAGTCACAAATGCTTATATTCGTTTGATACACAAGTGGCCCGTGCATGCTTTCATTTCGTATCATGTAATGCTCTTCTGCTCACGCTGGCTTTACCGCAGTGCTTTCGCGATGCAGTGAAGCCTAATCATCCGTTTGTCTCCCTGAAACGGACGTGCCAAGATGCATATTCGGCCTGAGCAGTCGCAAATGCTTATATTTGTTTGATGCCCAAGTGGCCTGTATATGCATTCATTTCGTATCATGTAATCCTCTTCTGCTAACGCCCCGCCGCGGCGGTCTAGTGGCTAAGGTTCTCGGCTGCTGACCCGCAGGTCGCGGGTTCGATTCCCGGCTGCGGCGGCTGCATTTCCGTTGGAGGTGGAAATGTTGTAGGCCTGTGTGCTCAGTTTTGGGCGCACGTTAAAGAACCCCAGGTGGTCGAAATTTCCGGAGCCCTCCACTACGGCGTCTCTCATAATCATATGGTGGTTTTGGGACGTTAAACCCCACAAATCAATCAATCTTCTGCTAACGCTGGCTTTATCGCAGTGCTTTCGCGATGCAGTGAAGCTTAATCGTTCTTTTGTCTCCCTGAAACGGACGTGCCAAGATGTATATTTGGCATGATTAGTCACAAATGCTTATATTTGTTTGATGCACAAAAGGCTTGTTTATGCATTCATTTCGTATCATGTAAAGCTCTTCTGCTCACGCTGGCTTTACCGCACTGCTTTCGCGATGCAGTGAAGCTTAATCATCCTTTTACCTCCCTGAAACGGACGTGCCAAAATGTACATTTGACATGAGCAGTGCCAAATGCTTATATTTGTTTGATGCACAAGTGGCTTGTTCATGCGTTCATTTCCTAACATGTTCCTATCATGTAATGCTCTTCTGCTAACGCTGGCTTTACCGCAGTGCTTTCGCGATGCAGTGAAGCCTAATCATCCTTTTGTCTCCCTGAAACGGACGTGCCAAGATGTATATTTGGCATGAGCAGTTGCACATGCTTATATTTGTTTGATGCACAAGTGGCCTGTGCATGCGTTCATTTCCTATCACGTTCGTATCATGTAATGCTCTTCTGCTCAAGCTGACTTTACCGCACTGCTTTCACGATGAAGTGAAGCCTAATCATCTTTTGGTAATTGTCTTTTTGTCTTCCTGAAACGGACTTGCCAAGATGCATATTTGGCCTGAGCAGTCACAAATGCTTATATTCGTTTGATACACAAGTGGCCCGTGCATGCTTTCATTTCGTATCATGTAATGCTCTTCTGCTCATGCTGGCTTTACCGCAGTGCTTTTGCGATGCAGTGAAGCCTAATCATCCTTTTGTCTCCCTGAAACGGACGTGCCAAGATGCATATTCGGCCTGAGCAGTCGCAAATGCTTATATTTGTTTGATGCCCAAGTGGCCTGTATATGCATTCATTTCGTATCATGTAATCCTCTTCTGCTAACGCCCCGCCGCGGCGGTCTAGTGGCTAAGGTTCTCGGCTGCTGACCCGCAGGTCGCGGGTTCGATTCCCGGCTGCGGCGGCTGCATTTCCGTTGGAGGCGGAAATGTTGTAGGCCTGTGTGCTCAGATTTGGGCGCACGGTAAAGAACCCCAGGTGGTCGAAATTTCCGGAGCCCTCCACTACGGCGTCTCTCATAATCATATGGTGGTTTTGGGACGTTAAACCCCACAAATCAATCAATCAATCTTCTGCTAACGCTGGCTTTATCGCAGTGCTTTCGCGATGCAGTGAAGCTTAATCGTTCTTTTGTCTCCCTGAAACGGACGTGCCAAGATGTATATTTGGCATGATTAGTCACAAATGCTTATATTTGTTTGATGCACAAAAGGCTTGTTTATGCATTCATTTCGTATCATGTAAAGCTCTTCTGCTCACGCTGGCTTTACCGCACTGCTTTCGCGATGCATTGAAGCTTAATCATCCTTTTACCTCCCTGAAACGGACGTGCCAAAATGTACATTTGACATGAGCAGTGTCAAATGCTTATATTTGTTTGATGCACAAGTGGCTTGTTCATGCGTTCATTTCCTAACATGTTCCTATCATGTAATGCTCTTCTGCTAACGCTGGCTTTACCGCAGTGCTTTCGCGATGCAGTGAAGCCTAATCATCCTTTTGTCTCCCTGAAACGGACGTGCCAAGATGTATATTTGGCATGAGCAGTTGCACATGCTTATATTTGTTTGATGCACATGTGGCCTGTGCATGCGTTCATTTCCTATCACGTTCGTATCATGTAATGCTCTTCTGCTCAAGCTGACTTTACCGCACTGCTTTCACGATGAAGTGAAGCCTAATCATCTTTTGGTAATTGTCTTTTTGTCTTCCTGAAACGGACGTGCCAAGATGCATATTTGGCCTGAGCAGTCACAAATGCTTATATTTGTTTGATACACAAGTGGCCCGTGCATGCTTTCATTTCGTATCATGTAATGATCTTCTGCTCACGCTGGCTTTACCGCAGTGCTTTCGCGATGCAGTGAAGCCTAATCATCCTTTTGTCTCCCTGAAACGGACGTTGCCAAGATGCATATTCGGCCTGAGCAGTCGCAAATGCTTATATTTGTTTGATGCACAAGTGGCCTGTATATGCATTCATTTCGTATCATGTAATCCTCTTCTGCTAACGCCCCGCCGCGGCGGTCTAGTGGCTAAGGTACTCGGCTGCTGACCCGCAGGTCGCGGGTTCGATTCCCGGCTGCGGCGGCTGCATTTCCGATGGAGGCGGAAATGTTGTAGGCCCGTGTGCTCAGATTTGGGCGCACGTTAAAGAACCCCAGGTGGTCGAAATTTCCGGAGCCCTCCACTACGGCGTCTCTCATAATCATATGGTGGTTTTGGGACGTTAAACCCCACAAATCAATCAATCAATCTTCTGCTAACGCTGGCTTTACCGCACTGCTTTCGCGATGCAGTGAAGCTTAATCATCCTTTTACCTCCCTGAAACGGACATGCCAAGATGTACATTTGACATGAGCAGTGTCAAATGCTTATATTTGTTTGATGCACAAGTGGCTTGTTCATGCGTTCATTTCCTAACATGTTCCTATCATGTAATGCTCTTCTGCTAACGCTGGCTTTACCGCAGTGCTTTCGCGATGCAGTGAAGCCTAATCATCCTTTTGTCTCCCTGAAACGGACGTGCCAAGATGTATATTTGGCATGAGCAGTTGCACATGCTTATATTTGTTTGATGCACAAGTGGCCTGTGCATGCGTTCATTTCCTATCATGTTCTTATCATGTAATGCTCTTCTGCTCAAGCTGACTTTACCGCACTGCTTTCACGATGAAGTGAAGCCTAATCATCTTTTGGTAATTGTCTTTTTGTCTTCCTGAAACGGACGTGCCAAGATGCATATTTGGCCTGAGCAGTCACAAATGCTTATATTTGTTTGATACACAAGTGGCCCGTGCATGCTTTCATTTCGTATCATGTAATGCTCTTCTGCTCACGCTGGCTTTACCGCAGTGCTTTCGCGATGCAGTGAAGCCTCATCATTCTTTTGTCTCCCTGAAACGGACGTGCCAAGTTGTATATTTGGCATGAGCAGTTGCAAATGATTATATTTTGATGCACAAGTGGCCCGTGCATGCGTTCATTTCGTATCATGTAATGCTCTTCTGCTCACGCTGGCTTTACTGCAGTGCTTTCGCTATGCAGTGAAGCCTAATCGTCTTTTGGTTATTGTCTTTTTGTCTTCCTGAAACGGACGTGCCAAGATGCATATCGGCCTGAGCGTCGCAAATGCCTATATTTGTTTGATCCACAATTCGCCTGTATATGCATTCATTTCGTATCATGTAATTCTCTTCTGCTCACGCTGGCTTTACCGCAGTGCTTACGCGATGCAGTGAAAGCCTAATCATCCTTTGGTCTCCCTGAAACGGACGTGCCAAGATGCATATTCGGCCTGAGCAGTCGCAAATGCTTATATTTGTTTGATGCCCAAGTGGCCTGTATATGCATTCATTTCGTATCATGTAATCTTCTTCTGCTAACGCCCCGCCGCGGTGGTCTAGTGGCTAAAGTACTCGGCTGCTGACCCGCAGGTCGCGGGTTCGATTCCCGGCTGCGGCGGCTGCATTTCCGATGGAGGCGGAAATGTTGTAGGCCCGTGTGCTCAGATTCGGGCGCACGTTTAAGAACCCCAGGTGGTCGAAATTTCCGGAGCCCTCCACTACGGCGTCTCTCATAATCATATGGTGGTTTTGGGACGTTAAACCGCCCAAATCAATCAATCAATCTTCTGCTAACGCTGGCTTTATCGCAGTGCTTTCGCGATGCAGTGAAGCTTAATCGTCCTTTTGTCTCCCTGAAACGGACGTGCCAAGATGTATATTTGGCATGATTAGTCACAAATGCTTATATTTGTTTGATGCACAAAAGGCTTGTTTATGCATTCATTTCGTATCATGTAAAGCTCTTCTGCTCACGCTGGCTTTAACGCACTGCTTTCGCGATGCAGTGAAGCTTAATCATCCTTTTACCTCCCTGAAACGGACGTGCCAAGATGTACATTTGACATGAGCAGTGTCAAATGCTTATATTTGTTTGATGCACAAGTGCTTGTTCATGCGTTCATTTGCTAACATGTTCCTATCATGTAATGCTCTTCTGCTCATGCTGGCTTCACCGCAGTGCTTTTGCAATGCAGTGAAGCTTCAACATATTTTAGTATCTGTCCCTTTTGCTTGCGTGAAATGGACGCGCCAAGATGCATATTTTGGCCTGAGAGTTTGCAAATGCCTATATTTGTTTGATGCACAACTGGCCTGTGCATGCATTCATTTCCTATCATGTAATGCTCTTCTCCCCACGCTTGCTTTACCGCAGTGCTTTCGCGATGCAGTGAAGCCTAATCATCCTTTTGTCTCCCTGAAACGGACGTGCCAAGATGTATATTTGGCATGAGCAGTTGCAAATGCTTTTATTTGTTTGATGCACAAGTGGCCTAGGCATGCATTCATTTCGTATCATGTAATGCTCTTCTGCTCACGCTGGCTTTACCGCAGTGCTTTCTCGGTGCAGTGAAGCTTATTCATCTTTTGGTAATTGTCTTTTTGTCTCCCTGAAACGGACGTGCCAAGATGCATATTTGGCCTGAGCAGTCGCAAACGCTTATATTTGTTTGATACACAAGTGGCCTGTATATGCCATAATTTCGTATCATGTAATGCTCTCCTGCTAATGCTGGCTTTACCGCAGTTCTTTCGCGATGCAGTGAAGCCTAATCATTCTTTTGCCTCCCTGAAACGAACGTGCCAACATGTATATTTGGCATGAGAAGTTCCAAATGCTTATATTTGTTTGATGCACAAGTGGCCTGTGCATGCGTTCATTTGCTATCATGTTCGTATCATGTATTGCTTTTCGGCTCAGGCTGGATTTATCGCAGTGCTTTCGCGATGCAGTGAAGCTTAATCATCTTTTGGTAATTGTCTTTTTTTCTCCCTGAAACGTACGTGCCAAGATGCATATTTGGCCTGATTAGTCGCAAATGCTTATATTTTGTGATGCACAAGTGGCCTGTATATGCATTCATTCATATCATGTAGTGCCCTTCTGCTCACCCTGGCTTTTACCGCAGTGCTTTCGCAATGCAGTGAAGCTTAATCATCTTTTTGTCTCCCTGAAACGGACGTGCCAATATGTATATTTGGCATGAGAAGTTGCAAATACTTATATTTGTTTGATGCACAAGTGGCCCATGCACTCGTTCATTTCGTATCATGGAATGCTCTGCTGCTCACGCTGGCTTTACCGCAGTGCTTTTGCGATGCAGTGAAGCTTAATCATCTTTTGGTAATTGTCTTTTTGTCTCCCTGAAACGGACGTGCCATGATGCATATTTGGCCTGAACAGTCGCAAATGCTTATATTTTTTTGATGCACAAGTGGCCTGTATATGCATTCATTTCGTATCATGTAATGCTCTTCTGTGGACGCTGGCTTTACCGCAGTGCTTTCGCGATGCAGTGAAGCTTAATCATCCTTTCGTCTCCCTGAAACGGACGTGCCAAGATGTATATTTGGCATGAGCGGTCGCAAATGCTTATATTTGTTTTATGCATAAGTGGCCCGTGCATACCATTCATTTCGTATCATAAATTGCTCTTCTGCTCACGCTGGCTTTACCGCAGTGCTTTCGCCATGCAGTGAAGCCTAATCATCTTTTGGTAATTGTCTTTTTGTTTAAACGGACGTGCCAAGATGCATATTTGGCCTGAGCAGTCGCAAATGCTTATATTTGTTTGATGCACAAGTGGCCTGTATAAGCATTAATTTCGTATCATGTAATGCTCTTCTGCTCACGCTGGCTTTACCGCAGTGCTTTTGCGTTGCAGTGAAGCTTAATTGTCTTTTAATAGTTGTCTTTTTGTCTCCCTGAAACGGACGTGCCAAGATGCATATTTGGCCTGAGCAGTCGCAAATGCTTATATTTGTTTGATGGACAAGTTGCCTGTATATGCATTCATTTCGTATCAAGTAATGCTCTTCTGCTCACGCTGGCATTACCGCAGTGCTTTCGCGATGCAGTGAAGCCTAATCATCTTTTTGTCTCCCTGAAACGGACGTGCCAAGATGTATATTTGGCATGAGCAGTTGCACATGCTTATATTTGTTTGATGCACAAGTGGCCTGTGCATGCGTTCATTTCCTATCACGTTCGTATCATGTAATGCTCTTCTGCTCAAGCTGACTTTACCGCACTGCTTTCACGATGAAGTGAAGCCTAATCATCTTTTGGTAATTGTCGTTTTGTCTTCCTGAAACGGACTTGCCAAGATGCATATTTGGCCTGAGCAGTCACAAATGCTTATATTCGTTTGATACACAAGTGGCCCGTGCATGCTTTCATTTCGTATCATGTAATGCTCTTCTGCTCACGCTGGCTTTACCGCAGTGCTTTCGCGATGCAGTGAAGCCTAATCATCCTTTTGTCTCCCTGAAACGGACGTGCCAAGATGCATATTCGGCCTGAGCAGTCGCAAATGACTTATATTTGTTTGATGCCCAAGTGGCCTGTATATGCATTCATTTCGTATCATGTAATCCTCTTCTGCTAACGCCCAGCCGCGGCGGTCTAGTGGCTAAGGTTCTCGGCTGCTGACCCGCAGGTCGCGGGTTCGATTCCCGGCTGCGGCGGCTGCATTTCCGTTGGAGGCGGAAATGTTGTAGGCCTGTGTGCTCAGATTTGGGCGCACGGTAAAGAACCCCAGGTGGTCGAAATTTCCGGAGCCCTCCACTACAGCGTCTCTCATAATCATATGGTGGTTTTGGGACGTTAAACCCCACAAATCAATCAATCAATCTTCTGCTAACGCTGGCTTTATCGCAGTGCTTTCGCGATGCAGTGAAGCTTAATCGTTCTTTTGTCTCCCTGAAACGGACGTGCCAAGATGTATATTTGGCATGATTAGTCACAAATGCTTATATTTGTTTGATGCACAAAAGGCTTGTTTATGCATTCATTTCGTATCATGTAAAGCTCTTCTGCTCACGCTGGCTTTACCGCACTGCTTTCGCGATGCAGTGAAGCTTAATCATCCTTTTACCTCCCTGAAACGGACGTGCCAAAATGTACATTGACATGAGCAGTGTCAAATGCTTATATTTGTTTGATGCACAAGTGGCTTGTTCATGCGTTCATTTCCTAACATGTTCCTATCATGTAATGCTCTTCTGCTAACGCTGGCTTTAACCGCAGTGCTTTCGCGATGCAGTGAAGCCTAATCATCCTTTTGTCTCCCTGAAACGGACGTGCCAAGATGTATATTTGTCATGAGCAGTTGCACGTGCTTATATTTGTTTGATGCACAAGTGGCCTGTGCATGCGTTCATTTCCTATCACGTTCGTATCATGTAATGCTCTTCTCCTCAAGCTGACTTTACCGCACTGCTTTCACGATGAAGTGAAGCCTAATCATCTTTTGGTAATTGTCTTTTTGTCTTCCTGAAACGGACGTGCCAAGATGCATATTTGGCCTGAGCAGTCACAAATGCTTATATTTGTTTGATACACAAGTGGCCCGTGCATGCTTTCATTTCGTATCATGTAATGATCTTCTGCTCACGCTGGCTTTACCGCAGTGCTTTCGCGATGCAGTGAAGCCTAATCATCCTTTTGTCTCCCTGAAACGACGTGCCAAGATGCATATTCGGCCTGAGCAGTCGCAAATGCTTATATTTGTTTGATGCACAAGTGGCCTGTATATGCATTCATTTCGTATCATGTAATCCTCTTCTGCTAACGCCCCGCCGCGGCGGTCTAGTGGCTAAGGTACTCGGCTGCTGACCCGCAGGTCGCGGGTTCGATTCCCGGCTGCGGCGGCTGCATTTCCGATGGAGGCGGAAATGTTGTAGGCCCGTGTGCTCAGATTTGGGCGCACGTTAAAGAACCCCAGGTGGTCGAAATTTCCGGAGCCCTCCACTACGGCGTCTCTCATAATCATATGGTGGTTTTGGGACGTTAAACCCCACAAATCAATCAATCAATCTTCTGCTAACGCTGGCTTTACCGCACTGCTTTCGCGATGCAGTGAAGCTTAATCATCCTTTTACCTCCCTGAAACGGACATGCCAAGATGTACATTTGACATGAGCAGTGTCAAATGCTTATATTTGTTTGATGCACAAGTGGCTTGTTCATGCGTTCATTTCCTAACATGTTCCTATCATGTAATGCCTCTTCTGCTAACGCTGGCTTTACCGCAGTGCTTTCGCGATGCAGTGAAGCCTAATCATCCTTTTGTCTCCCTGAAACGGACGTGCCAAGATGTATATTTGGCATGAGCAGTTGCACATGCTTATATTTGTTTGATGCACAAGTGGCCTGTGCATGCGTTCATTTCCTATCATGTTCATATCATGTAATGCTCTTCTGCTCAAGCTGACTTTACCGCACTGCTTTCACGATGAAGTGAAGCCTAATCATCTTTTTGGTAATTGTCTTTTTGTCTTCCTGAAACGGACGTGCCAAGATGCATATTTGGCCTGAGCAGTCACAAATGCTTATATTTGTTTGATACACAAGTGGCCCGTGCATGCTTTCATTTCGTATCATGTAATGCTCTTCTGCTCACGCTGGCTTTACGGCAGTGCTTTCGCGATGCAGTGAAGCCTCATCATTCTTTTGTCTCCCTGAAACGGACGTGCCAAGTTGTATATTTGGCATGAGCAGTTGCAAATGCTTATATTTTGATGCCACAAGTGGCCCGTGCATGCGTTCATTTCGTATCATGTAATGCTCTTCTGCTCACGCTGGCTTTACTGCAGTGCTTTCGCTATGCAGTGAAGCCTAATCGTCTTTTGGTTATTGTCTTTTTGTCTTCCTGAAACGGACGTGCCAAGATGCATATTCGGCCTGAGCAGTCGCAAATGCCTATATTTGTTTGATCCACAATTCGCCTGTATATGCATTCATTTCGTATCATGTAATTCTCTTCTGCTCACGCTGGCTTTACCGCAGTGCTTACGCGATGCAGTGAAGCCTAATCATCCTTTGGTCTCCCTGAAACGGACGTGCCAAGATGCATATTCGGCCTGAGCAGTCGCAAATGCTTATATTTGTTTTGATGCCCAAGTGGCCTGTATATGCATTCATTTCGTATCATGTAATCTTCTTCTGCTAACGCCCCGCCGCGGTGGTCTAGTGGCTAAAGTACTCGGCTGCTGACCCGCAGGTCGCGGGTTCGATTCCCGGCTGCGGCGGCTGCATTTCCGATGGAGGCGGAAATGTTGTAGGCCCGTGTGCTCAGATTCGGGCGCACGTTTAAGAACCCCAGGTGGTCGAAATTTCCGGAGCCCTCCACTACGGGCGTCTCTCATAATCATATGGTGGTTTTGGGACGTTAAACCGCACAAATCAATCAATCAATCTTCTGCTAACGCTGGCTTTATCGCAGTGCTTTCGCGATGCAGTGAAGCTTAATCGTCCTTTTGTCTCCCTGAAACGGACGTGCCAAGATGTATATTTGGCATGATTAGTCACAAATGCTTATATTTGTTTGATGCACAAAAGGCTTGTTTATGCATTCATTTCGTATCATGTAAAGCTCTTCTGCTCACGCTGGCTTTAACGCACTGCTTTCGCGATGCAGTGAAGCTTAATCATCCTTTTACCTCCCTGAAACGGACGTGCCAAGATGTACATTTGACATGAGCAATGTCAAATGCTTATATTTGTTTGATGCACAAGTGGCTTGTTCATGCGTTCATTTCCTAACATGTTCCTATCATGTAATGATCTTCTGCTAACGCTGGCTTTACCGCAGTGCTTTCGCGATGCAGTGAAGCTTAATCATCCTTTTGTCTCTCTTAAAAAGGACGTGCCAAGATGTATATTTAGCATGAGCAGTTGCACATGCTTATATTCGTTTGATGCACAAGTGGCCTGTGCATGCGTTCATTTCCTATCATGTTCGTATCATGTAATGCTCTTCTGCTCACGCTGACTTTACCGCACTGCTTTCACGATGAAGTGAAGCCTAATCATCTTTTGGTAATTGTCTTTTTGTCTTCCTGAAACGGACGTGCCAAGATGCATATTTGGCCTGAGCAGTCACAAATGCTTATATTCGTTTGATACACAAGTGGCCCGTGCATGCTTTCATTTCGTATCATGTAATGCTCTTCTGCTCACGCTGGCTTTACCGCAGTGCTTTCGCGATGCAGTGAAGCCTAATCATCCTTTTGTCTCCCTGAAACGGACGTGCCAAGATGCATATTCGGCCTGAGCAGTCGCAAATGCTTATATTTGTTTGATGCACAAGTGGCCTGTATATGCATTCAATTCGTATCATGTAATCCTCTTCTGCTAACGCCCCGCCGCGGTGGTCTAGTGGCTAAGGCACTCGGCTGCTGACCCGCAGGTCGCGGGTTCGATTCCCGGCTGCGGCGGCTGCATTTCCGATGGAGGCGGCAATGTTGTAGGCCCGTGTGCTCAGATTCGGGCGCACGTTTAAGAACCCCAGGTGGTCGAAATTTCCGGAGCCCTCCACTACGGCGTCTCTCATATTCATATGGTGGTTTTCGGACGTTAAACCCCACAAATCAATCAATCAATCTTCTGCTAACGCTGGCTTTATCGCAGTGCTTTCGCGATGCAGTGAAGCTTAATCGTCCTTTTGTCTCCCTGAAACGGACGTGCCAAGATGTATATTTTGCATGATTAGTCACAATTGCTTATATTTGTTTGATGCACAAAAGGCTTGTTTATGCATTCATTTCGTATCATGTAAAGCTCTTCTGCTAACGCGGGCTTCACCGCAGTGCTTTCGCGATGCAGTGAATTTAATCATCCATTTGTGTCCCTGAAACCGACGTGCCAAGATGTATATTTGGCATGAGCTGTTGCAAATGCTTATATTTGTTTGATGCACAAGTGGCCTGTGCATGAGTTCATTTCCTATCATGTTCGTATCACGTAATGCTCTTCTACTCACGCTGGCTTTACCGCACTGCTTTCGCGATGCTGTGAAGCTTAATCATCCTTTTGCCTCCCTGAAACGGACGTGCCAAGATGTACACTTGACATGAGCAGTGTCAAATGCTTATATTTGTTTGATGCACAAGTGGCTTGTTCATGGGTTCATTTGCTAACATGTTCCTATCATGTAATGCTCTTCTGCTCACGCTGTCTTCACCGCAGTGCTTTTGCAATTCAGTGAAGCTTCAACATATTTTAGTATCTGTCCTTTTGCTTGCGTGAAACGGACGCGCCAAGATGCATAATTGGCCTGAGAGTTTGCAAATGCCTATATTTGTTTGATGCACAAGTGGCCTTTGCATGCATTCATTTCCTTTCATGTAATGCTCTTCTGCCCACGCTTGCTTTACCGCAGTGCTTTCGCGATACAGTGAAGCCTAATCATCCTTTTGTCTCCCTGAAACGGACGTGCCAAGATGTATATTTGGCATGAGCAGTTGCAAATACTTATATTTGTTTGATGCACAAGTGGCCCATGCACTCGTTCATTTCGTATCATGGAATGCTCTGCTGCTCACGCTGGCTTTACCGCAGTGCTTTTGCAATGCAGTGAAGCTTAATCATCTTTTGGTAATTGTCTTTTTGTCTCCCTGAAACGGACGTGCCAAGATGCATATTTGGCCTGAACAGTCGCAAATGCTTATATTTGTTTGATGCACAAGTGGCATGTATATGCATTCATTTCGTATCATGTAATGCTCTTCTGCGGACGCTGGCTTTACCGCAGTGCTTTCTCGGTGCAGTGAAGCCTCATCATCCTTTTTTCCTCCTGAAACGGACGTGCCAAGATGTATATTTGGCATGAGCGGTCGCAAATGCTTATATTTGTTTGATGCATAAGTGGCCCGTGCATCCATTCATTTCGTATCATGTATTGCTCTTCTGCTCACGCTGGCTTTACCGCAGTGCTTTCGCCGTGCAGTGAAGCTTGAATCATGTTTTGGTAATTGTCTTTTTGTCTCCCTGAAACGGACGTGCCAAGATGCATATTTGGCCTGAGCAGTCGCAAATGCTTATATTTTGTGATGCACAAGTGGCCTGTATATGCATTCATTTCGTATCATGTAATGCTCTTCTGCTCACGCTGGCTTTACCGCAGTGCTTTCGCGTTGCAGTGAAGCTTAATTATCTTTTAATAATTGTCTTTTTGTCTCCCTGAAACGGACGTGCCAAGATGCATATTTGGCCTGAGCAGTCGCAAATGCTTATATCTGTTTGGTGCACAAGTGGCCTGTATATGCATTCATTTCGTATCATGTAATGCTCTTCGACTCACGCTGGCTTTACCGCAGTGCTTTCGCGATGCAGTGAAGATTATTCATCTTTTTGTAATTGTCTTTTTGTCTCCCTGAAACGGACGTGCCTAGATGCATATTAGGCCTGAGCAGTCACAAATGCTTATATTTGTTTGATGGACAAGTTGCCTGTATATGCATGCATTTCGTATCAAGTAATGCTCTTCTGCTCACGCTGGCTTTACCGCAGTGCTTTCGCGATGCAGTGAAGCCTCATCATCCTTTTGTCTCCCTGAAACGGACGTGCCAAGTTGTATATTTGGCATGAGCAGTTGCAAATGCTTATATTTTTGATGCACAAGTGGCCCGTGCATGCGTTCATTTCGTATCATGTAATGCTCTTCTGCTCACGCTGGCTTTACTGCAGTGCTTTCGCTATGCAGTGAAGCCTAATCATCTTTTGGTAATTGTCTTTTTGTCTTCCTGAAACGGACGTGCCAAGATGCATATTTGGCCTGAGCAGTCACAAATGCTTATATTCGTTTGATACACAAGTGGCCCGTGCATGCTTTCATTTCGTATCATGTAATGCTCTTCTGCTCACGCTGGCTTTACCGCAGTGCTTTCGCGATGCGGTGAAGCCTAATCATCCTTTTGTCTCCCTGAAACGGACGTGCCAAGATGCATATTCGGCCTGAGCAGTCGCAAATGCTTATATTTGTTTGATGCACAAGTGGCCTGTATATGCATTCAATTCGTATCATGTAATCCTCTTCTGCTAACGCCCCGCCGCGGTGGTCTAGTGGCTAAGGTACTCGGCTGCTGACCCGCAGGTCGCGGGTTCCATTCCCGGCTGCGGCGGCTGCATTTCCGATGGAGGCGGAAATGTTGTAGGCCCGTGTGCTCAGATTCGGGCGCACGTTTAAGAACCCCAGGTGGTCGAAATTTCCGGAGCCCTCCACTACGGCGTCTCTCATATTCATATGGTGGTTTTCGGACGTTAAACCCCACAAATCAATCAATCAATCTTCTGCTAACGCTGGCTTTATCGCAGTGCTTTCGCGATGCAGTGAAGCTTAATCGTCCTTTTGTCTCCCTGAAACGGACGTGCCAAGATGTATATTTTGCATGATTAGTCACAAATGCTTATATTTGTTTGATGCACAAAAGGCTTGTTTATGCATTCATTTCGTATCATGTAAAGCTCTTCTGCTAACGCGGGCTTCACCGCAGTGCTTTCGCGATGCAGTGAATTTAATCATCCATTTGTGTCCCTGAAACCGACGTGCCAAGATGTATATTTGGCATGAGCTGTTGCAAATGCTTATATTTGTTTGATGCACAAGTGGCCTGTGCATGAGTTCATTTCCTATCATGTTCGTATCATGTAATGCTCTTCTACTCACGCTGGCTTTAACCGCACTGCTTTCGCGATGCAGTGAAGCTTAATCATCCTTTTGCCTCCCTGAAACGGACGTGCCAAGATGTACATTTGACATGAGCAGTGTCAAATGCTTATATTTGTTTGATGCACAAGTGGCTTGTTCATGCGTTCATTTGCTAACATGTTCCTATCATGTAATGCTCTTCTGCTCATGCTGGCTTCACCGCAGTGCTTTTGCAATGCAGTGAAGCTTCAACATATTTTAGTATCTGTCCTTTTGCTTGCGTGAAATGGACGCGCCAAGATGCATATTTGGCCTGAGAGTTTGCAAATGCCTATATTTGTTTGATGCACAACTGGCCTGTGCATGCATTCATTTCCTATCATGTAATGCTCTTCTCCCCACGCTTGCTTTACCGCAGTGCTTTCGCGATGCAGTGAAGCCTAATCATCCTTTTGTCTCCCTGAAACGGACGTGCCAAGATGTATATTTGGCATGAGCAGTTGCAAATGCTTTTATTTGTTTGATGCACAAGTGGCCTAGGCATGCATTCATTTCGTATCATGTAATGCTCTTCTGCTCACGCTGGCTTTACCGCAGTGCTTTCTCGGTGCAGTGAAGCTTATTCATCTTTTGGTAATTGTCTTTTTGTCTCCCTGAAACGGACGTGCCAAGATGCATATTTGGCCTGAGCAGTCGCAAACGCTTATATTTGTTTGATACACAAGTGGCCTGTATATGCCATAATTTCGTATCATGTAATGCTCTGCTGCTAATGCTGGCTTTACCGCAGTTCTTTCGCGATGCAGTGAAGCCTAATCATTCTTTTGCCTCCCTGAAACGAACGTGCCAACATGTATATTTGGCATGAGAAGTTCCAAATGCTTATATTTGTTTGATGCACAAGTGGCCTGTGCATGCGTTCATTTGCTATCATGTTCGTATCATGTATTGCTTTTCGGCTCAGGCTGGATTTATCGCAGTGCTTTCGCGATGCAGTGAAGCTTAATCATCTTTTGTAATTGTCTTTTTTTCTCCCTGAAACGTACGTGCCAAGATGCATATTTGGCCTGATTAGTCGCAAATGCTTATATTTTGTGATGCACAAGTGGCCTGTATATGCTTTCATTTCATATCATGTAGTGCCCTTCTGCTCACCCTGGCTTTACCGCAGTGCTTTCGCAATGCAGTGAAGCTTAATCATCTTTTTGTCTCCCTGAAACGGACGTGCCAATATGTATATTTGGCATGAGAAGTTGCAAATACTTATATTTGTTTGATGCACAAGTGGCCCATGCACTCGTTCATTTCGTATCATGGAATGCTCTGCTGCTCACGCTGGCTTTACCGCAGTGCTTTTGCGATGCAGTGAAGCTTAATCATCTTTTGGTAATTGTCTTTTTGTCTCCCTGAAACGGACGTGCCATGATGCATATTTGGCCTGAACAGTCGCAAATGCTTATATTTTTTTGATGCACAAGTGGCCTGTATATGCATTCATTTCGTATCATGTAATGCTCTTCTGTGGACGCTGGCTTTACCGCAGTGCTTTCGCGATGCAGTGAAGCTTAATCATCCTTTCGTCTCCCTGAAACGGACGTGCCAAGATGTATATTTGGCATGAGCGGTCGCAAATGCTTATATTTGTTTTATGCATAAGTGGCCCGTGCATCCATTCATTTCGTATCATAAATTGCTCTTCTGCTCACGCTGGCTTTACCGCAGTGCTTTCGCCATGCAGTGAAGCCTAATCATCTTTTGGTAATTGTCTTTTTGTTTCCCTGAAACGGACGTGCCAAGATGCATATTTGGCCTGAGCAGTCGCAAATGCTTATATTTGTTTGATGCACAAGTGGCCTGTATAAGCATTAATTTCGTATCATGTAATGCTCTTCTGCTCACGCTGGCTTTACCGCAGTGCTTTTTGCGTTGCAGTGAAGCTTAATTGTCTTTTAATAGTTGTCTTTTTGTCTCCCTGAAACGGACGTGCCAAGATGCATATTTGGCCTGAGCAGTCGCAAATGCTTATATTTGTTTGATGGACAAGTTGCCTGTATATGCATTCATTTCGTATCAAGTAATGCTCTTCTGCTCACGCTGGCCTTACCGCAGTGCTTTCGCGATGCAGTGAAGCCTAATCATCCTTTTGTCTCCCTGAAACGGACGTGCCAAGATGTATATTTGGCATGAGCAGTTGCACATGCTTATATTGTTTGATGCACAAGTGGCCTGTGCATGCGTTCATTTCCTATCACGTTCGTATCATGTAATGCTCTTCTGCTCAAGCTGACTTTACCGCACTGCTTTCACGATGAAGTGAGCCTAATCATCTTTTGGTAATTGTCGTTTTGTCTTCCTGAAACGGACTTGCCAAGATGCATATTTGGCCTGAGCAGTCACAAATGCTTATATTCGTTTGATACACAAGTGGCCCGTGCATGCTTTCATTTCGTATCATGTAATGCTCTTCTGCTCACGCTGGCTTTACCGCAGTGCTTTCGCGATGCAGTGAAGCCTAATCATCCTTTTGTCTCCCTGAAACGGACGTGCCAAGATGCATATTCGGCCTGAGCAGTCGCAAATGCTTATATTTGTTTGATGCCCAAGTGGCCTGTATATGCATTCATTTCGTATCATGTAATCCTCTTCTGCTAACGCCCAGCCGCGGCGGTCTAGTGGCTAAGGTTCTCGGCTGCTGACCCGCAGGTCGCGGGTTCGATTCCCGGCTGCGGCGGCTGCATTTCCGTTGGAGGCGGAAATGTTGTAGGCCTGTGTGCTCAGATTTGGGCGCACGGTAAAGAACCCCAGGTGGTCGAAATTTCCGGAGCCCTCCACTACAGCGTCTCTCATAATCATATGGTGGTTTTGGGACGTTAAACCCCACAAATCAATCAATCAATCTTCTGCTAACGCTGGCTTTATCGCAGTGCTTTCGCGATGCAGTGAAGCTTAATCGTTTCTTTTGTCTCCCTGAAACGGACGTGCCAAGATGTATATTTGGCATGATTAGTCACAAATGCTTATATTTGTTTGATGCACAAAAGGCTTGTTTATGCATTCATTTCGTATCATGTAAAGCTCTTCTGCTCACGCTGGCTTTACCGCACTGCTTTCGCGATGCAGTGAAGCTTAATCATCCTTTTACCTCCCTGAAACGGACGTGCCAAAATGTACATTTGACATGAGCAGTGTCAAATGCTTATATTTGTTTGATGCACAAGTGGCTTGTTCATGCGTTCATTTCCTAACATGTTCCTATCATGTAATGCTCTTCTGCTAACGCTGGCTTTACCGCAGTGCTTTCGCGATGCAGTGAAGCCTAATCATCCTTTTGTCTCCCTGAAACGGACGTGCCAAGATGTATATTTGTCATGAGCAGTTGCACGTGCTTATATTTGTTTGATGCACAAGTGGCCTGTGCATGCGTTCATTTCCTATCACGTTCGTATCATGTAATGCTCTTCTCCTCAAGCTGACTTTACCGCACTGCTTTCACGATGAAGTGAAGCCTAATCATCTTTTGGTAATTGTCTTTTTGTCTTCCTGAAACGGACGTGCCAAGATGCATATTTGGCCTGAGCAGTCACAAATGCTTATATTTGTTTGATACACAAGTGGCCCGTGCATGCTTTCATTTCGTATCATGTAATGCTCTTCTGCTCACGCTGGCTTTACCGCAGTGCTTTCGCGATGCAGTGAAGCCTAATCATCCTTTTGTCTCCCTGAAACGGACGTGCCAAGATGCATATTCGGCCTGAGCAGTCGCAAATGCTTATATTTGTTTGATGCACAAGTGGCCTGTATATTGCCACGAGGAATTGCTAAGGCGCAGTACAACGCAGACGTTGTTAAAAGAGGAACGCTGACGGCATCGCTACGACTCATGAAGCCCGCCGGAAGGCACGAGCCGGCCCAGCCTGTGCACGAGCTGCTACCGAGCAGCGGCAAAGAAAAGAGGAGAAGAAGAGGACGACGAGCGTTCGCTGCTTTCTCCCAGCTACTGTGTAGTTCTTTTGGCTTTGGGCACAAGTTCGCCCTTATTAAACCTTGTAAATAGGACGTCCCGGTTGTGAGGTTGTTATATCCGTTACATTTTCTGGTGGAGGTGCGGGGTACATGATTCCGAGCCCCACGCAAGAGCGAAGTCCAAGCACTGACCAGCCGCAACCAGTGGAGCTTACACCGGTGCACCAACGAGTCAGCCGCCGTATCCGAGGAGAGTTGCCAGAATTTGGGCCACTCCCTTCTGTATCAAGGGCATCGGTGACGGAGACAAGCGCCGCCACCACCATGACGAGCCAAGTTACGCCGGCACAACTCATCGTAAGCCAACCGGTCATTCCAAAGGTGTTTCATGGTGACCCATACGAGGACGCCGAAGACTGGTTAGAGCATTTCGAGAGAGTGGGAAATCTAAATCAGTGGAACGAGGAAGGCAAGCTGCGTAACGTCTACATTGCGTTGGAAGACTCTGCACGAGTGTGGTACGAAAACCACGAGGCATCTCTGACGTCGTGGCAAGAGTTTCGGCGGCAGCTACTGAGTACGTTCGCCAACAGTGATCGCCGGGAAAGGGCGGAAGCAGCTCTCCGCACACGGATTCAACGAACGAACGAAACTGTCGCGATGTACATCGAAGACATGTCCCGCCTTTTCAAGCGAGCTGATCCTGGCATGACGGAAGACAAGAAGGTGCGCCACCTCATGCACGGGGTAAAGCAAGAATTGTTCGCGGGACTCATCCGCAATCCGCCCCGTACTGTTGCTGAGTTTCGGTCGGAAGCAACAACCATCGAAACGACGCTTCAGCAGAGAGCCCGACAGTACAACCGCGACGTAGCCGGTGCATCCGCAGGAGTCTACTCAGCAGGCGTCGTGGATAATCTTGACACATTGCGCGAGCTCGTCCGGTCTGTTGTCAGGGAAGAATTAAGGAAACTGCAGTCACCTGATGTCACCCCCGAGCTGTCTCTTGCTGAAGTTGTCCGAGATGAAATTCGACAGGCCATGCGGGAGCCGCGGAGTGATGTGCCAGCGACACGACGGGCGGTAACGTACTCCGAGGTGCTCAGGCGACCTACTCTGCACTGTTCGCCGATCGAGACACCAAGTACTTATGTGCAGACAATGCGCAGCCCGCCTGAAATCGTAGAGGCAACACGCACTCCACCTCGTGCGAGAGAGATGATGCCACGGAAGAGCGATGTGTGGCGAGATGCCACACGTAGGCCCTTGTGTTTCCACTGTGGAGAGGCTGGCCACCTGTACCGATTCTGCCGATATCGTCAAGCTGGTCTTAGGGGATTCGCCATCAATGCACCGTGTCCGCGAAACGGCGAAAGACCTTCCGAGATTGAAGAATACCTATGCTCACGTCGGGAATTTGACCCGCCTCGTCGTCATCAACCACGCTCACCATCCCCTATGCGCTACCGCTCGTCTAGCCCACGTCCCTTCCCAAGCACGTCTAGGCAGCGTTCGCCTAGCCCAAATCCGGGAAACTGAAGAGGGCGACCTGTGGAGGCGAGGCCGCTGGCGACTTGGGATATGAAGATCCTCCACTGCGGTACGAGCCTGATAACGACGACTGTTTCCAGGTAAAGGAGTGCAGTACAGAGAAAATTACTTCAGACTTGCCGTTGGTGATTGACGGACTAGAGCTCAATGCTTTGATCGATACTGGTGCGGATTATTCTGTGATAAGTTACGAATTAGCGAAGCGACTCAAGAAAGTTCTGACCGAATGGGGTGGACCTCAAGTACGTACTGCAGGTGGTCACCTCATAACCCCTTCCGGCCGATGTACCGCAAGGGTCATGATACGGGGCTTCACTTACGTCGGTGACTTTGTCGTCCTACCTGTGTGCTCGAGGGAAGTGATACTGGGAATGGATTTCCTACAAGCTAATGGTGCGATTATCAATTTACAGAGG
>NW_027465201.1:0-36883 GCF_043290135.1 Rhipicephalus microplus | reverse complement strand
GTATTCATGAAAACTTGAATGCGCGTCTCGAAACGAAAAATCCTGCTTAGGCTGCTACTGACCGGCTGCGCTGCAAAAAATTCATTAGCCGGATGTGTGGAACCTGCCGTAATTTTCAAGGCGAAAGCTGTTAACAGCAGCAGAGCCGTAGCTGGTGGCTGCCTCCACCGCGGCATCCGTAACTGTTATCGTGCGAAATAAAAAAAAAATTGAAGCGAAGAGAGTATCCGAAATTAGATTGAGATTTAAACTGTCTCTGCGCGGCAGTAGAGTAGCAAATGCAATAAAAAAAATTGCGCTAATTTATGTACTGTGGCGTTGTAGAAGGATAACTTACAACAACCATGCATCACACAATGCGAGTTGCGCAACGATTAAGCGGATCAAAACTTCCAATTTGCAGCAAAGTACTCATCCGTCATTCTTTATTGTCATCAGTGACATGCAGCGTCATCAAAATCCAGGTTATGCCTCACGATTGTGTAGCGGGTACCTCGCGTATCCGCAGGAAGACGAATAACGGCACAATGGGTGCTTCCCTGCTTCACAAGAGGTACGATAAACTAAGGCGTAGTGGATGCCCTGCAGGTGAGTTGCACAAAGAGAATTTAGATTGGACTCCTGGGAGGCTGCGCTTTCAGTTTTCAGTGTTACTGTGCAGCGAATACAACGCAGGAATGGCTTTTTCATGTTTTCTCCTTTTGTAAGTTTTTTTGTAATATTATCGTGATGATGATGTGATAGCCGGCTTTAACAGAATCTGCTGTAAATACCCAAGCGTGTGCACGCCAACAAGAATAAGAAGATAGCGTGAGCAGCATGCGTGGCGTTCATTCGAAGCACTTGTCTAAAAATTATCTTTATAGTTAAACTCACAGTCAAGTAGTAACAATGACGGATGGCCGATATATTGATCCTTATCTCTGGAATGTGACGTGCTTCAGAAATTTCACGCGTGGTTTGAAGCGGATGCGGAAAAGAACACTTGTTTTCTTCAAACAATGCTTGGCATTTGCAGGAATTGCATTGTGAAGCGAACATGAAAAAAGGAGTACCTTTCAAGGAACTCCCTGAGGCGTACGTTCAAACATCGGCCGGTTTGGCCGCTGTACATGTGGCCACAAGGTAGCGGTGTGCTATGAACCACTTTTAAAATACACTTAACAAAACGTTTCGCATGGTTCTGCAAACATCCTCTGCCGTATCAACAGTCACACGTTCTCTCGCGATAAAATCGACGATGCTTTATTATGCTTGAGGCCACTCCAGTAATTTATTCGACATAACATAATTTAGGTGTCGAAAGCCCCTAATGTAAGTTCATATCGCCCTTACCACGGTGGCTATAAGTGCTGAGATATGAGGGAAATTTTAAGAGTGTTGTCCGAGACAGTTCCTCGGAAGCCAGTGAATTAAAACACGATGAAAGAAGCAAGCGCGTACTCGCTGCCCTTAAAGTGGACTAAAAAAAAAAACAGTATTCGAGTGCGAAGAAAAACAAAGCTAGAGCACCCAAGCTTAACGCTGCAACTACAGCTTATTGTTTCTCGAAAGGTGTAGCTTGATGTATTATTCCCCTGCAGGGAGAACTTGGTGTGCAGGCAGCAGTGTGTGCGGATGGACATATTAAAGGAGATACTGTGACACCAGCTGACGCATAACAGAAAAGTAAATAAAAAACACACCAAGATGTTTCGTACATGGAAAGATTAGGCCTCTCAACCCACATGAAGCCAAGAGCCACTTGCAGCAGATTTAATGAGGCCAGCGCAGAAAGGCACGGCTGCAGTTCTCGCAAAACGAGCAAAGAAAAGCGCGAACAAGCAAACGCGCTTGTGCTTGCAAGGGCGACTCTATGGGAATTAATTATTCTTTTCTGCGACACGTGGACACTGCTAGGATTACCACCTTCTTCATAATAGGAGCTTACTATGCTCGCTGACGCGGCGTGAAATAAATAATTAGGACAAGGGTTATTTTGGGACGTAATTAAATTTCAAGTTACTGTTTATTCAGCTCATCTGTATACTTGGCCAAAAAAGGGATCTAATTAGGCGTGCGACTTGTGTGCTCCATCTTGAAATTATTGAGCAGAATGTTTTCTCGCCACTAAAAAAAAGCAATACATGAATTACCACAGTCTTGAAACCAAGCGCTTTTTCCGGCTAACTACAGGTCGCGGAAAATAGACTGACCGGGAGTAAAATGCTACACCAAACCATCTGATGATATTTGCAGGCTATCTGATGGGGGCTACTATTTTTCATGGTCTGATCAGCCGCGAAATAAAGAAAGTGAAAATTAAATATGCTTTATTTAAGACATCTATGTACACAAAACAACTATAAATCTATATGTATAGCCGCCGTTTCCACCGAGGAATTTGTCTTACCGTAAAAGTAACTTTGCTATACCCACCTCATATAGATGTAGGCTGCCTGGGCATTCAATCAGCTCTGCAGGTTTGCAGCTCGCTGTTTGGGTCAAGTCGGCGTTTCATATCATTTCTCTTCCTTGCCAGTGTTTCATATCAACACTCAGATAGTGTTCAGAGGCAGCTAAACGAAGGCTGTGTGTTGAGGGATCGCACACTAACCACCGGTGACAACACGAAAGCTCCATTGCTGCAGTGCAACTGTGCCTTGCGGCCACAATATGTCGTGCAGAAGGACAGTGCCTGATGGTGAATTGCTCGTCGAAGATGGTCAACAGACACGTTCTACGACGCTGTAGTAATGGTTGTCCACGAATTCAACTATAAGATAACCCTATTTATGTCTCAGAACACAGTGCAGCAATATGCTCCTTTCTGCCAAAGGCTCGCTCGAATTTGTTTATTCTTTTGGAATCGGAATGCATCCTTTGTTGATTGCGCTTCCGTTTCTTATGTTTCGAAACAGACGCATGCCTCATGCCTCGTGGCTTTTCTGTTAAAAAACATTTCTACATCATGGTAGCGTTGGAGAAACGATGAGGCAGTGCCCACGTCCGTTAGCATTTTCGAAACATGCCTCTCACCGAATTCGCGGCACTGGAGTTTCTCGCTCACGTTAGTAAAGGTAACTGACCGCGAAACATTGGGAAGTAAGTCAGCACATATACTGCGACCCGAATAATTTTTCAAATCACCTGATCCACTCGCTGAACAAAGCCACAGGTTGACACTCGCTTCCTTCCATCTCTACCTGCGCCGTCAACGCTTCAAACTCCTTACGCCACTACCACACCTTGCTGTCACTCGCAGAAGCTGTGGCCTACGCATGGCTCATTGTTCCACCGATTTCAGCTGCACTACACCCATGAGCACGCACATGTCGAATTACAGCACGCAAGCGCTTCACACTTGGCGGCAAACTCTTTATCCCGGCCATGGTTGCCTACCCACTGCGCCCTCAGGACTGAGATCTACGACCGCATGTGGTAGACGGGCATACCAGAGATAACGCCCAACATATAAGCGTCTTGCGTCATCGAATGCTGTGATACCGAGTATACGTTACATTAGCGTGTTGCGTAACCGCTGCTTACACTGTGAGCAATGAGAGGGATTGAATGAAAGTTACGAGGATGCTTTGACCCGAACTCGCAACCAAAATAGCGTGGTCATAGGTGGTGAACCATATGACTCCTAAATATTACTGGAAGTTCACGATTTTTTTCTACTTCAGTGATAAGGCATCCATCTTCAAAGGCCAACCACATTTAAATAAACAACGAGTTGGGCGAGTTCCTGTTGGTTCGTGGTAACTGAGGTGGTGCGAAATGTACAGCCCACCTCCTTTTTTGTGTCCTCGTTTTTCCTGTGCGCGTACTGTGCATCTTGCGTCCCCCTCTGTTACCACGACCACACTTCCCTTCCGTCCTCGCTCGTCCCAACACCACACGAGAGGGTCGTTGTTTCTGCTTCGCTGAACGGAAGACGCCATTGCACGTGACACGCACTCGTGTCCGATATGACGCCACGGAAACAGCAGGTCATCTTGCGCTGGTGCGAGCGAATGCGAGACAAAAACCGATTCCTCGGCAAGGTGCCGGCATCGGCGGTCAGGAGCTCTGCATGCTAACGAGAGACGTGTCGACGTGATGGATTACTTGCCGGCTACATGATCCCGTTGGCAGCGAGTCTCGCGCGAGAGATGGCACCGTGTGGGCGCTTTCTGTTCCCGTACGCTTTCATTATTCCCGCTGCTCACATCGTTCGATACTGCTGCTTCATCACGTCTCGCCGTTGTCTCGCCAGTGCCGGCAAGTGAACCCCGGGGGACAACATGCGTAGCAGCGTCGTTTTATTCCTACTTGTCGGCGATCGTACGTGCTCCAGCACGCTACTCGGTTTCGCGCCTGTAGAACATTCCCGTAGCCACCACGAAAGAGAATGGACGCGTAAGCGAGCACGCTGGAGGGCAGAAAAAAAAACCCGAAAAACTTACTATTCACAGAAAGTGGTAAAAAAAAGAACAAACGCGGAAGTTATCCTCGCATGCTCAGGTGCCACCAGGACACACGTACGGCGTCATACGAGAGATAGCTCCTTAGGCACTTCATTTCTTTATGCAAATCTCTTGTGTGACCGTGTTGACACTGCCACCCTTTTTAGTGATGAAACACCGCAGCTTTCTGGCCTTCGAAGCTCCATTCACGGTATCGTAATGAAGCTTAACAAGTGCCAAAGAGTTCCTTGCGCAATCTGGCATTTCGATTCTTGCTGCCGTCACGGCTGTCTTGCGGTTACGGAGCTCAGCGAGTGACAAGAAGGACGCGGATTCGATTCCAGCCGTGGTCTTTGTATTCCGATGGAAGCGATCCTTGTATGTACAATTTTCAGTACATTTCAAAGAACCCCTGGATCGAGAAATCATTCGAAGCCTTCTACTGTGGCGTTCGTCATGTATAGTACGAGTCACGTTGGAGCGTTGTAGCAGACTTGTCAACTGAGATAGTTTTGTTTTTATTGTTTAGGAAGTTCGTTGAACAGAATGCGCTGTTTCAGCAGCTCTTTCTTTGTTTTTAGCTGAACAAAGAAGTGTCATATATATCTATTCTGGGACTTCACATCAGATGACAATTAGGGGACGTGTGTTTAGAACATAGATGGATGATATGAAAATGGTTTAACACTTTGCTTGTTTATTTGCTGAGTAGGTTTTTTACATCCGCCAAGAACCGTGGGATCTTGGTGGCAGGCTCGCATTGCAGCCCTGTTGCTAGCTCTCCGCGCCATTGCTTTTGCTTTCAAGGTGTGTTATTGCCACTGGTCGCGTAGGCATAGTCTACGGTTATCAATAGGCCCCCGAGTACCAGAATGGGAAGGGCGTGCCTCCCTAGACCACATAGTTAGTGTTTTGTAGTACACGCACTAACCTAGATATCGCATGGTCCGGCCGTTATGTACGTTGGTAAGTCACATGTAAGTGTGATCATTGCACCAGGGTAATGTCCCTGTTGTTCTGTTCTAACTGTTTTGCTGTAGAAAGGTTGAGATCCGCATTGCCTCGACTACTCCATATAAATAAGTTCTGCAGCGAAAAAAATAAGACTGAATGGTACTCAATAATGAGCAAACAAAAACATAAAGCATACTGAAACCAGTTGAAATATTATGCCAATGTACACTTTGCTTGCAGCAGTTCCCACAGTCATAATATGTTCACACACACACACCTTACTTTTCTCCTGTAAGTATATGTACTAACATTTCTGTTCATATAAGTCATCCCCTTGGTGTCTAACACAGTCGCTTATCCAGTCCAGTCTCCACTAAGTAGCCTGTCAGGAAGATGTTCATCCTTTTCTGAGGATGCATGTCAGGTCATGGTCCGAGTGATTCTTTAACCAGTGGAAAATGTCGGGTAGTGTACATTTGTGATGGTAGTTCGTTAAGAGGTTGCCTGCTGGTTGCTTAAGTTGTGGTGCGGAGGGGCGTAGTTCCGTCTTGTAAACCGTTAGTTTTTCAATATCTGACTGCTTGTTACGTTTTGGCGGTTATTATATTTTAATTGCGCTGCATTTCTTCTTGATTCCCGGTACTTTCCACCTGTCTGAAATGACACCACGTGGCGGTAGCAAGGAACCGTGATAACCCTATGAAAAGGCCCACCGTGTGTTTGCGGAGCGTGAACGCTGATGATATGTTGGGTTTTACGTCCCAAAACCACTATATGATTTTGAGTCGCCGTTGTGGAGGGCTCCGATATTTCGACCACCTGGGGTTCTTTAACGTGCACCCAAATCTGAGCACACGGGCCTACAACATTTTCGCTTCCATCGAAAAGCGTGAACACGCGTCATCTGCAGTTCCGTCATATTTCAAGCCTACATTGGAGCAGCACCGAATGTGTTCTGGTGAGTTCATGGTTCCAGCCTCAAGTGCCAGTGCTCGTGAGCGGTGTTATAGCGAGTGTGTTATAGTAGAGAAACAACCACCATCGTCTTAAAATTACCATTGCTAAGGAATGCGTTCATTTTGCCCACTCGAGCATTTTCAATGTTTGCTTCCTTCGGCTTGACCTCATTCTTGGTGAATATATATGTTCGTAGAAGACTAGCGCAGGCACGATTTATATGCGTCTTTTATACTAAATAAATGACATTTATATCTGGCTTGCAAAAAACCTACAGTAATGAGATGCAGAATATTTAGGGCTGGCCCTTGAATATAGGGATAACAATATTGACGTTCTTGATCTTCATTTTCGATTTGAAATATGAGTGTGAAGAAGAAAATACGAGACACAGTAAAAAGGCACTCTCGTGCCTTCCGCAATAGGGCCTATATTTGGAATTTTTTCCCAACTTTCTGCATATTTTCCACGTCACGATATAGGTTTACTCACAACACGCGCCCTCTTCTCGACGTCCTGTCATTTCCGGTGCCGTATTTCCTCGGCACGCGTTCAAGTTACCGTGATGCCTGCACGACGGCAAGACACGCTTCCGACGAGTACTCCTGTGGAAATGCTGGGTAGAAAGCCGTGCGCTTCTTATGACACCTGCGCGGCGTGTCATCGCAAATAAGGCCTTCTCGTTGACTGCTAGCGAAGACGCCCCCTGGACGTGTATCTTATTGCTTTCTCTGCGTTGAAGAGGAGTCGTGTTCCATCGCCGAATGTGGAAGGCGCATGAGACTCATGGGCTGCTTTCGCCTTGTGACAGAAGAAAACGCAGCAGATTTCACGAGCGAGGATAAGACACAGAGAAATGAAGAGAATGCACGAAAGGCAAGAAAGTTAACTTACTATTCTGGCGCCTTAAGTCTGCTGGTTTTGAACTCAACATGAAAAAAATTTACTTTTGAGTGAAGAAATAGCGCTAGAACATGATGAAAACGAGACGACTCGAACACGGCGCTAATCAGCAACCATATTTTATTGCGTTTTCACGTCGATGTATGCATGAAGAGTAATCAGTATACTAATTGAACAACATATCGCTGTTACACGCCAATCGCACTTTGGAAAGAATCGTCATTTCATTTTTACGAAGCGATATAGTGAAGGTACGCTGACAAAACGTACTCCGCTTTTCTTGATTAAAAAAGTCGAAAAGATTCTACGTTGGCGTCGCTCTATAAACATATAAACATGGGCCCTTCTTATGGGCGGCAGATCCTATATGTCACGCTGTCAGGGACGCAAACTACTGCGCGCCTGATCTCGCTGCTGACTTTCGCGGGCGCAGTAGGGTGGGGAGCTGCTGGAAGAGCGTTCGCTGCATTGAGTGGCGGGAACGACTGATCAAGGGAGTGTGTGGCTCGTGTGGTGTAGCGCGAGCCATTTGTCGGAAACGAGCACCTGTTGTTTTGCTCGGTGCCCTTGCCCAGCGCAGGGAGCTTCGACGGCGACAGCGGAGTACGGGAAGAAGGAGCTTCACTTCTAAAATTATGAATAGACAAAAAATACAACAAAAAACGGGAAGAAAAAAAAAGGGAGAAATGGAACAAATAGAAATCAGTGCCCAAGCTCTCCGACGGTACAGATGGCTAACAAGCGAAGCTAAAACGTGCAGCTGCAGGTGGTTGCAAACGTCGCAGCCAAAGCCGAAATTCCGCTCGAGAAACTTTTGCCGAATGTGGGCGTTGGCCCCGGGAAACGCATTTCCGTCATTGCCCCGTTGACACCACTCAGCCCGCAACGGCGCTTCCCCAGCTCGCCGCTGACGCTTGCATTCGGCTCGGAAGGCTCCCGTATACTCCGAGTGCAGTGGGTGCAGGCGCTTCGAGACCTGGGTCTGTTCTGGTGCCCGCAACAGAAGGGAAAGTTGGGCTAGTTGGATATGCATGGCATAACTGTCAGTTCAAGCGCACGAATAAACAGAAAGGAAGAGAGGACAGGCGTTTTCTCGCAACTAAACTGTTTATTAAAAAGGGAAGAATATATATACAGGCTTGTATATATATTTTTCGCTTTCTAATAAACAGTTTAGTTGCGAGAAAACGCTTGTCCTCTCTTCCTTTCTGTCTATTCGTGAGCTTGAACGGACAGTTATACCTCGTGCCCGCATTGCGCATCGGCCTGGCGAACGTGCATTCTCTCATGGATGAACTGTCGGCGCTGTTCCCGAAAAGTTGTCTGCTGTTCGGGCCGTCGTAAATTGAACCTTTTTGTGACGTTGAACTTTACAGGTGCACGCGAGCTGGTCACGGGTGTTCCTCTACTTGCTTTCTTTGCCTGTCGACCCGCTCGACGGCTCTCCTCGACTGAAAGGGTGGTGGTGGTAGTGGTTAGAAGATGAGAAAAGGCACCTAATTTCTGCAACCCGGTCGGGAGCATGGCGCAGTGCCTGCGGGGAGGGGAAAAGGGAGAAAAGTGGAAAGAGTGCATACGCAGAGAGGACAGAGCTGAATTGCCTCCTTTCCCAATTTTTTGCCTTCTCTCGTACTTTGTTTTCTCTTCCACTCCCCATCCATGTGCAGTGCTGTCGAGATGACCTGCACTGAGAGAGACGGTTAAGGCTTGGGGTGCTATGCAAGATGATCCAAGCTTCTCGGGCGGACGAGTTAGCTCCGAGCTCACTCTGCGGTGGCCATGGCATGAAGACAGTGCCGAGCGCATGACAGCACCGGCGATAAAAATTGCTACGAAAACACACGTGGTGACAAAAACGCAAGTGGGGCATTCGCGGTGGTTATCAAAGAAGTACCGCGTGCGTGCGTACACGTCAGCGTCGCCACTGAGTCAACATTTCAGCAGTGCACGACCATTAGCTTGATTGCAGTGCTATGTTTTTGCCAACTCACCACGCACCTCCCACAGGCGTTTTCATAGGCGTTTGTCCTCTTTCGGGCAGGTTCTTTCGTTCCACCGAGAGTATGGAAATTCCCTATATCGAAGCCAGCAATTGTGCACCAAAGCATTATCGTGCTGCTTATTTCGCTTCTATTAAATATTGCAGATAAATATAAAGTTTTCACCAGGGGCGCTCGCATCATGGTGGCAACGCGACTGTGATGGGACACGCTGTCCGCGCGCTGAAATTTATCCCAACACATAGTAGCCACGTGATGATATAAGTTTTGCTTCTGCGAGCGTGTGTACACAGTCTGCGCGATAAAGCTAAAAAATGAACCGTGCCGCTCGATAGCGTTGCGGTGTGAGAACTGCTCCTCGGCAAGAGCACAAGTGGCGTGGACCCGATCTTCGTCGCGGTCGTCTGTCGATCAAACTGATTGATGCGTGAACTCGGATACAAACTCGTTCATTTTGAGAATGCCCCAGTTGCACTCGTGACAGCTATGGTGCATGTGTGGTGGATGCTAAGTGTCTGCTTCTTCGCATATAAAATAATTTGGTCATCATGCACTGCTGTAGAGGAGCTTGTGATAACCTAGATTGTTCCAGCATTTCAATTCGGTCGTCTAACTCATCTGCTTGGTCTGCTTTGAAACGAAGGCCGCATCAGCTCTGTATTATTTTGTTTATTCTATTTACTTAGGACTTAGAAAACAATACACTCAACAGCTTCGTCTTAATTGATTAAAGCGCCAACCATTATCTCAACTGCAGTTAGCCAGGACATCATTAGTATATAGCTATTTAACATAATTCTTATCAGCATGATATTAACTGTCATCATATTAGTAATGTCCAAGTAAAACAGTTCTACTTAACGGGCCCATTAGCGTGGCTAAGTTAGCGCGTAAACTAGAATACTATACTTTGCTAACTAAAGCATGCTAGGATGTGGTTCTAGCTTTAAATGGCTTGATTACCATCCTTTTATTAAGATGTGGCGTAACCTTGGTCTTACCATGACTTGGCTTAATTACCATGGTCATAGGATGTCCTGGCCTAACTAGCCAAGTATATCACCAGGCCGAATAGCTAATTACCGGCCGCAAATGCGGCGTGTGCTAGCGGATGATGACGATGAAGATGCCGTGCACCGGCTGAGTAGCATGCCAGAACCACTTTTATTTATTCGCAGTTTTATCTCTAAACTAATTTTTCAGATTAGTTTTAGTTTCATTTAAGTATCCTGCCACACGGTTCTTGGCCCATCTCTCTTTGTTGGTAAGCGCCATTCAGCTGAAGTCGTCGTCATTGTCATCATCATCATCATAATAATAATCATGTACAGGCTGACTATCATGATCAACACGTGGTCTCAGGTTTAGCTGCGTTGGCGATGTTGTGAGACACTTGGCCAGAACGAATCTCGCAGGCCACCATGCTGACTATTCTAAAGCAGACTTAGTGCAGGCATTCAAATTTTCAAAATGAATTTAAACAGCTCGTGCCTTTAAAACACTACATGAGGAAAAGCTTCCGACACATTTATTGCATGGAGGCACTTCTGCACTTAGTTGAACGACAACCAAAAGAAAGAAGATGCCTCTAGTTTGAAAACGCCACCCAACTTTGTCGACCGTCCATAACGTGATGCCGAGTTTTATCCTAACCAATGAAACGCAGTGCGCTGAGGGGTGGTTTTAACTTTTTTCGCACTGTTGGCTCATTCAAAAGGGGGTTTCGCCATAGCTCAGCAAGATTCTGAGTTTCTCTAAGCTAGGGTGATCCTTCGTGACGCGCCTGACCATATGTACCCGTTGCAGCGCCTATAGTTTTCTGACACGGTGACGTGCCATAAAGTGTGCAGCTTCATGCTGCCTCAAGCCCTCTATTTCTGTAAGAAGAGGGCACAGCGCCACGTCGAAAAGCCACGCGATGACACGTTGCAACAGGCACGTATGGTCAGGCCTTTACCGCGCTGCACTTTCTTTGCGTACTTCATCTCTCTTTGAAAGCCATTGCGCTGAAACTGCTGCGCGTGGGCTCAGCGTGGCTGAGAAGGGATGAATGACGTCACTGACGGCATCCCCAAGGACGCGTGCGTCTCAATGCGACGTAGATAATGAGGTAACGATGGAGCACCCAATAGAGATGTTTCTTGTGGCGAACGGTTTTTAGTTTCACCTAGCTGTATAGAGCGCTCGCTGTAAAAAGTAAGGGGATACTAAACAGGATACAAAGAAGGCCACCCGGTTCTGCACTTCATTGAGGCTTGGCGTCACCACTGTGAAACTGCGTTATTTTCAACCTACGTAACTCCTTCCTGTACACGTTGCGGTGGTTGACGCGAACTTTGGAGTAACGTAGTGCTTGCCTTCCCGTCTGACGCTATTGAAAGGTGGCTCGTTTAGTGTAGCATCGTTGGTCGCAAGGCGACCGCCCATAATCAATGCTGTAACGAAACTGTTCTCGTTGATATGCTAACAATGTGCACCGTACTAGACATGAACAATTGGGACATCGATCGATATACTATTCGCGACATATGCGTACAACAGCGCAACGCAAGCAATCGCCAGACTAGCGTCGACATTCTCAGGTTCGCAAACAGCTTAAAACGCCTTCATACGCATGCAAATCTGAATACGGCTTCATTTAATGTCATCATTTATAACGCAGCTCATGACTTTAAGCAGGGACCGGGTTAATGCAAGTCGTGCCTTGCATATTTATCGGAGTTCGCCAGTGTTCTAGAAAATTTTGCCCCGACAGTGAACCCCATTTTTGTGTTTTTACACCGCTATTCCACGCTCAACGTGAACGCAGCATTTCTCGTTTTTAACACGTTCGAGCTTCGCTAAATCACTTTCACGAAAATTCGTCGGTTCCTGGGTTGACGCGCACTCAGCTACTGCTTGGGAATCCACTTTTTCTATCTGTTTACTAGATCTATTTCCCGTGTTTGAACATGTTCGTATCGGCCGTCACGAGTTCGTCGACTACTCGCGCACTCCCGCCAGCACTCGGCGGTGAAAGCCGTGTCCGAATGAGAGGACTGCCGGATGCGAGTGCAGCCAGAAAAGCGCTGGCGACGGAGCTGTTTGCTCGGTCAACAGAGAGTTCTCGCTTCAGAGGCGCCAGTTCCCCTCCGCTCTACCACGCTCTCAATGTTCGGTGCACAGACGTCGCGTCCACATTTCATTCGTGTCTCCTTTGTGATCGTCTCAACGGTTACAAACTTGGAACTGTTGTTCCTGAAAACTTTCAGGCGTTGGTTTTTTTATAAATTCTTGCTTTCTTGTCACGAATAATATCAAACGAAAAAATTCGGCACATCCTACATGCTGTGAAAATCTGAGATAATGTACAGAATCAGCCACACAACGTGAGTGCTGGAATGCGCCGACTTCCCTTCCACTTTCCTGACTCTAAATAAGCGCCATTAGCAGCAAACATTCTCATTCCCTCTATGTACGCGGTCCTACAGGTAGGATAGCGATGTGCACCTCCAAAGCTCCAATTATAGCTTTCCCTCTATCTGCAGCTGGAGAGAGTAGTGTTTCACCCATACATCATAGTTCTGACATCATTTCTCACTATTAGTAACCACTAGCTGGCTTTAGCCACGCTTCATCCAACCAAACCTAACCAGTGCTTGAAGTGTGGGAATAAACAGCGACAATTCAGGACACCACCGACAGAGAGCAGCGTAGTCAGGTTACTGGATTCGGTGAGCATACCCCCCCCCCTCCCGGAAAGTTCGACTTTTTTGTAATGCAAACGAGCTCTGCGGAAACCCGCAAGGTTCCAGAAGGGTTAAGAAAGGGAAATTAGAGAACCACGCGCTTGTGGCACAATGCCACAAAAAAATCCGTATGGATTTTTCAGGAAAAAAAGCTTCTTGCCGGAAATTCGTCCTGGTTTGGGGATCAAAGCCGGGACAAAAGTCTTTCCGGGACAAAAGTCTTTTCGGCAACTAGAAAGGTTTTCTTTCTGCAAAAATGAAAACGTAGCTGCGAACACGTAGTTACAACGAACACGTCGCTGCGGGAATTTTTCGAAACAGAACCTGAATGAAGGTGATGCACATGTTTCATTATGCAAAACCCGCCCCGGATAGTCTCTCTCTTTCATTCGCCACGCTCGGTCCGTCGGCTCTTCTTTCTCGATCCTCCAATTCGAGTGCTCCTTCCTCCTCGCCTAGTGAAGAGGAAGGACAAGAAGCTCGCGTACCTGCGAGCTGACAAGCAGATTGTTGTTCAAATCTGCGCGGTCACAGTCATAGCTTCGCCTCAAGGGCTAGGCAATGAAACGCAAGAGCCACATACGGGAATATTATGAGCAGTAATGCTAGCAGCTGTCTCCTTTGGCATTGGACCTTGCGTAACAACGCAGCACACTGGCGCAATAAACTCTGTCGCGGCTGCGGGCAAAGTAAAGTCGAGGGTGTCCACATCTCTAACGCGAACTAAGCGGCGAAAGGACATCATGTAAAATGGTGTTAGATAATCACTGTGCGGTTTTGTTTAGTAGAAAAAAATATTCTCTCTGCTTCGATAGTTGCCCTCGCACGACGTCTCCCCTCCCCCGTAGAAGATGTGACGAGCGCGAAGCTATCATTTTATACAGAACATCACGACGACGGCGGTGGCAAAAATGCACCGGAAGTGTCTATATAGTTGCGGTCACAATAAAAGTGCCCTTTTCGGAGGTACAACTAGTTCGATGAGCTCACCACACATATACAGAATAGGAGTAACTTGCCCGTCGTGATCGCCTGAAGATATGTGGAATACGAACACCGCATCTCATGACAGCTGAGCCCACAATAGATATGCAACCCCCGATTAAAAAAAAAAAAAACTTGCATGCAGGTGACACCGTTGCCGCCAATAGAGAGGTGGCTAGGGTGAGCCAATTTTGTCAGCGAGGCTTGAACGTGAGGAAATGTTGGCAGGTTTTCGTAAAGTTGCGTACGAATGGGAATGTTCGTGCCTTTTCCCTACTTTTCTTGCGTCACCAAAAACCACAAATCTAACCCGCCTTGAATATAGATGCAACACTTTCAATATCGCGGTTGTTAGGAAGTGAGGTAGGGGTCATCTCATTACTGAAAGTCACGTCTTTGTTGAATGTAACATACTTTTCAGTAAGGTCCTGGAACAACTTCTTGCTCTTTTATGGTCAGGATTCTCTGATGGCGTGTGGGCTTCTAGTTATTGCAAGACGAATGAAACTGTTGGTTATGTCAGAAGTATAATGTTGCCTCCATGACTACGCAATGTGGCAGGAGATCACAATTGCGACAAATAATATTGAGCAATTGGTGAAAAATATTGAATTACGTAAATGCAGGTGGCAGCAGTCTAGAGTTAGTATATGCGTCGTGTGGTACGCACAATGGTAAACATGGGATAACAAACGCGCGACGTGTCCATGGCGGGAGATGACCACCGTGTCCTCGCGCACCTCTGGAGGCTATGCGTGGGACACTTAATGCGACAAAGCAATATAAAAGCATGAGAAAGAAAGTCGAGTGGTGCGTGGATCTTACGAAACGCCGAAGCTAATACGGGAACGCTGCTTCCAGGGCTTATAGTTAGGCTTATAGTCGTCAGCAGCGCCGTCGAACAAGCGTTGAGCACCACCGCCACCGGAACTTGTTTCACTCCCCTTTATAAAGTGAAGCGAAAAAGCTGAAATAAAGCCCAAAACGAGCTTTCAGGCTACTGGCCGTCTGTTTTGTCTTCCAATTCTGCTCAGCGCAGCCTTTTGTTCCCACTAAGTGGCGACGAGAGCTTCTCGACACTGGCCCTGTTATAAAGCACACAATAGCGCGCGCGCCTTTGTGCACAACTAGAGGTAGTAGCACATCACAAGCAGGCGAGAGCAGAGCGATGAAAACAGCCCAGAAAAGAGCAAAGCTTAACGAAAGCAGCCCTGTATGCGACGATAACATTCTTTGATCCGCGCCGTTCATCGCTGTTTTATGTGCGCTTCCTAGCAGCTCCCTCGCCCGTTCGAAATCCTTGCAAACCTACTAAATAAAGGTCTCACCATTGTGTTTCTTTCCCATCCCTCTTCACCCTCTCGCCCCGTTTGTGCCACGCATTGTTTTCAGCGCTGGTGACAGCACTTGCTCGTCAAGCACGGGTACTGGTCTCTAATACTTTTGAATGGAAAATAATAAGATGAGCTACACAGACGAACGTTTGAGTTTGTCGCTGTACACAAGTTTGTCTCTGTAGCACGTCCCTGGCCATGCTAATTTGCATGTGTCTGCACTTTTGATATGGTTTACATTGTGTTCTAAAAATGTGGGGCGAAAGGTGCCGGAAGCAGTGTAGAGAGGGTTGAGGGCACCCTGGTCTTTTCTGGGCAACCTTCATTTCTGTTCGCCTCATGCGACGCCGATGGCAGTGCTGCCCTCTGCGCTCCGGTGACGCAAGCGGGTGTGTTCACCTTTTGTCAGCTGCTAAGCTCTAGGAAAGTGGCATTTTCCTCATCGATCTCTTAGGTTGCACAGCACTCCTCGACTTATAGCTGGCCGCATTTTATTTTATCGATACTTTAATAAATGGCCGTCAGCATTACCGGAGGTTAAGACACGTTTACATTTATTGCACCTCCCATCGTCCTATATATCTGCGTTCAAGAAAAAAAAAAGGCCCCGTATCTGCATGTTTCGCTGCAAATGTCGTCGAAAGACGATAGTCTTGCGTGTGGAGAAAGTGAACAAAACGTTTATTTGTTGTTCTGCGCGAGAAAATTGGTGAATTGTATTCTGGAAGCACTGCGTTAGAGAGTCTCGATCCGTGCAGCGAAGGCGAATGAGCGCATCGAGACACGTTAGACACGAGCGCCATCTGGCAGTTTTCTTTGAAAACGAAGGAAGACGTGCGCACCCACAGAGAAAGATGCGCGCTGGTCTCGGAGGCGATAAGGTGTAGAACGCAAAGCGACGGGCAGGTGCCACCACCGTGTCGTCTTAGCAAAGCGTTGGAAACGCTTGCCTCTTTGAGCATCGCATCGCACTGTCAGCGCGGCGTGATAAACGCTACGGTCCTTAAAATTACTTACGTGTGCCTTCACTAGTATGAAGCCACACATACAAAATATCGGCGTGTTGTTATGGTGCCTCAGATATACGCAATAATTGCTTTTTAATTGACAATTGCACAACTATGAACGCTGAAACTTGAGCAATATTGATGGGCGCTGTGGATGGGGTTTTTCGTTTGGGGTATCGTTCCTTGCCGTTTGTAGTATCGTTAGCGCGGACAAACAGACAAATGTACAGACACACAGACAGAAAGACAGACAGGCCCAAAATTTTTGCGTTCAAGGTCTTCAAGAAAGACTATCGCCTTTAAAAGTATGCGTGACTCTTTTCGGAAGTTCGGACTAGCCATGTATACGACTATAGAGATACGTAAGCTCTCCTGATGAGTGGGAGTCGGTCGACTCAAAAAGGGCTCCTTGACTCTCTTAGGAAGAGTGAAAGGACTTTTATCTGAACGATCACGGCGCCACTACTGAGGATATAACGTAGATGATGCTGGTAAGTCTCTTGAGTGGTTCAAATGACGCACTCTCAAGCGTCTGTCGACTCTATAACTGTTTACAGTTGATCAATTAATTGACTTATGTTCTATTGTCGCGCGACTGTTGTTGGGAATAACGAGGTATTCGTTTTAAGCTACTCCAATAAAACTAGCGATTGTATTTAACGTCCCTAGATTTTTTTCTCTTCTCTCTAAGTACCGCCAATCATTGAAGCGCCACAGACGATTCTCATTAGCTAACGTTGTTTCCGGTATCCATGTTCGTGACACTTTTGCAGCACCTGGCGAAACGTGTCCTCTGCTAACTAATGACGTGTGATTGGAGAGAGAAAAAAGGCGCAACGCGCTCACATATTACCCGCTGAAATACGCGTAGTTAACGAACTTAGACATAGTGGCTTTGTAAATCTGTTAAGTTAAGAAAAATATGGTTGCAGACGCCGGCTGCGTGTGAGTGAGGGCCGGGGGAGAAGGCAGTTGCCAGTACTGAAGCAAAAAGGAAAAAAAAAATCTGGGGCGTTTAGTTGTTTCCATTGAATGCAAGAAAAGGAATAGTTCGATTCTAGCATTATTTTAATAATACTATTTAAACTAACTCATGTAACATCCGAAAGAGACTAAAATAAAAAGCATCACAAAGTGGTCTGTGGTTTCTGATTAAGCAGTTAAGGTGAACCTCACTTACATGAATGCTCGTGTGAGTACATTCAGCTAAAATATGCGATGGTGATGTGCAAATAAAAAAACAGAAGAAAAAAAATGAGAACTTGAGATGAAAAAAAATGTAAGCGGGTGTGTGCTCGAGGTTATGTTTCGACAGGAGCACTCGCCATCTTCAAGATTGGAACTGTTGTCCTTGTTTGAGTCGAATGGTGCGAGTTATAGAGAAGGGGCATTCTACAAATAAACAGAAAGAAAAAATGAAGCGGAGAGGGAGGGGAGTAGCCGCTGCGCTGAATCATGGTTGTTAGAGAAAGCATCAATATACAATGGTAGTTTAGAAATTCTTAGATGAAGAACTTGACACTCACTGATTTTCGGTCAGTATGTGCCATATCGAATGCATTCAAGAGCGCCTAATGAACGTCTATACCTGCTCGGTGGTGTGTATGGAACTTGTGGATAAGGCATGACTCTGGATATTCTATCTCTTGGGGACCAGCAGTTTGTCTAAAGTACGCAAAGTTTAAGACCATCGAAACTGTGACCTGCTACTATAAAATGCTGTGCCGCTGTTTTCGGTAATCTTTTCGCCATGTCCGAGCGAAGTGCATCAATTCTATCAATAACAGCCTATCCTGTTTTGCCAATGTTCTACTTGTGACGATATGAACATTCGATCATGTAGGTAACGTTTGAACTAGTGGAGGTATACGTCATATAATGGACGTAGAAGTTAGCGTTGCTTTCAACTATTATGTCATTTTGAAGGTGTTTGCAAGTCATGCATCTAGGACGACAGCTAAGTGTTATGTAGGCAGTAGAACACGAATTCACTTTTGCGTGCACTAACATGTTCTTACAATTACTATTGCAGCGACGCGCTACCTTTGTTACTACGGGAAACACTTTTGTAAGGCGCTCGTTGCTGGCCAGTACTGGATAATACTTACCGAATATATTATTTTTGTTTGGAAGCGCATTTGAATATTTGGATAATAATTCTGGTGGCTGGTTGGTTTCGGGTACGGTCTACGGGAGCACTTTTAGCTAATGTGATGGGCATAGTAATATGGTATACATAAGAAACTGCAGAAATCGACATATTTATTTCCTATGATTATTCATAATTCCAGAAGTAATGATGACTGCATAGAAGCATCTGAATAGCCACTCGCTATGTTGTCGCTCTTGTTCAGTGTTACAAACCATGAGAAATGGAACCTGAAAAACAGGACGTCGTGATATTGAGATGAGAAAACAAAACTGTAGTAAGAGTTTGCAAAGTGCTACACTCTAAGAAATCTGCGCAGACATAATAATGGATCACAAGATACAATATTCAAAGACATAGCAAGTAACAACGTTTTTTTTTGCCGCTATCCTATTAAACACTACTTGCAAATAGTAGCTTTTGTAACATGTCACATGGCAAGAAACTTGCAGCACGAGACGACGTGGGCCCCTTTTAAACGACATTGGTTCATGCTCCTTTGCGTGGGTGCCACTCCCTCTCCTTTGCCTCTACTCCTCCGTAGTGCAGGATCGAGAGCCTTGTTAACGGGCACTGGTGACCATCGCGAGGGGCGAGGCGACAGACCATAGCGGCACCTTCGTTTTCTCTAAGTGCGGCTGTCAGTTGGAGTGAACAGGTGGCAAAAGTGATCCGTGATTTTAGAAATAACCAACACAAGCAGACCGGTTCTTTGGATTAAGCGCCATCTTGGCGCAACACGCGATACCTAATTCTACACACATTATGGCATGAGCTGATCACCTTATAAAGGTTCTATATGCGAACCAACTTCCACGTGCACATAGAAGGCGGGAAGCTCGGTTTGCATTGGTTCAGGCTGTGTGCCAAATCTTCTCAAAAAGATAACTTCACAATTTGCTCCTGTAACAAGGCCGCTTTTTCGCCGGCACATTCTGGCACCCGAGCGCACCTCTCTGCCGTCACAGGTTTATGCACTGAATGGTTATTGATCACGTGTTTTACAAAGGTAATTGTTCATATGCTACAATTACCACACATGTCTCCCCACAGTCACACACATTTTCTATTCCAACTCCGAAAGTCATCGCAGATGTAGGGAAACTATGAAAAAAGGAGGGGGGAGGCACTTAAGCTTTAGCCTTAAGAGTTGAACTTGGCAGCGATATCCGCAGGCACGAACCCGCGCATACACACACGCGTGTGCGTGCGACACGCAAATAACAAAGGGAAAGGTTTCCGCCCTCTTTAATCGCATTTGTATGACAACATTGTTTGTTATGTCCAAGTTACGAGTGAGGTTTGTAAGCCGGTGCACTTTGGAGGCAAACTATTGACAATGCCTTGCGCCTCTGTTCTCTCTACGTTCGCACGAGCTGGGTTTAATGAGTGCCCACACGTGCACGAATTGCACTGACACTTTCAGCCCCTGCAGTTTATATCACTGCGACTGCGCAGATGCTATCAATAGTGTGAACAGACCGGTGGCGTGAGGACACATCTACGCGCATGACATTTCTTTTCTAAGTATAGATGAACCCTCTACGTGTCTGTAAGAACATGCGCGCACAAATGATTGCACATTCCTTGTTGCAGTTGGCAGTTACAAGGCACCCGCTACGTGCTTGTACGGGAACATCCGCGCGGTGGGGCTACGCCATTTTTCTGAAACGGCAGGAAAACCGAGGGGCACCAAAGCAACCATCTTCTCAGAAGGTGCGTGGCCTGACGGGACACGAAGAAAGAAAGAAGGAACAAAGAAGCGCCACCCCACAACTGGATTGTTGAAAAAACCCACAAATTACGCATAGCCACAGAAAGGATGACATCTCACTGTGAATGATTAACAACGTAACAAAAAAAGAGAAAAAGACACAACCCTGGTCAAGTATTTCAATGAAACAACCAATGCACCTGTAGTTACCTGCACCGGTTACCTGTAGCACGAAGAACGCAAATACGCGAATTCATTGTCAGACAGACTGATACAAGGACGAATAATACACCCATCTGCCTTTCTACTGCTGTGGAAGGCTCCTATTATCTTGTAGCCTTTGTATACATTTTCACTCGATACAACTGTCATAACATTGAAGGTGGCTTCCCAACCACACTCTCAGCGATGCATGATAAAATGTAAGCCCGGCGTGTAGGAAAGCCATCGCTCGTGTTCCCTTAGCTTGCTCTCAATGGATGTGCCACTTTCTTTGATGTAATATTTCCCGGACGTGAACAAGACCTTATACATTTTGCATGTAACGTCGTTGTTCTTATGGAGAACGTGACACTCATTTTTTTTTCTGTATCGTAGGGGCACATTCTTTCATTTGGCTTGCTGCACTGCAAACCTCCGACAGCTTTGGCGCTGAAATGGCTATGCACGCGCCACTCTTCGCGCCTACTTTCTTTAGCCCGCACAGGATCACCACAAGCATGTACTTGTCATTGACCTTCGCACCTTCGTTCTGCCGTTTTTCTTCCCGTTCTTCAATTACGCATGCCTATTTATTGCATATAACCGAGGAACAGAACAGTGTAGAGTTGGAGCATTGCTCGTACCGATGCAACCCACGTTTTTCCAGCAAGAAACCTTAGTACGTGGGTGATCAGGTCAATTTAGTTTTCATGTGGGCGATGTGAGGGCTCGAGGAGAGGTCGCGATGAACTATGACTCCGAGGAATCGGTGGGTCTTCACGTAGTTGATCTTGTGTCCGTTGATTTTATTAACAGATGGGCTCATCGCCTTATTTCTCTCTCTTCGCAACATTTCTTTCTAACATTTTCATTCCCCTCACCCCTTTACCCAGCACACGGTAGCCAGCCGGTCTAAGAACTGGCTAACCTCCCTGTCTTTCCGCTTAAACTTTCTTCCTCCTCCTCCTCCTGTTTATTGCACCAACCATGTTTTTGGACAAGTTAGTATACATAATGCCTACGCCTGAAGTTTACCTTAGAGTATTGGCAAGATTTTAGGCTACAGTTTTTGGATCTGCAATTCTAAATTAAGGAAGATCATGTGTGTTGGTTATATGATAACAGGGCCAAGAAACCGCTGCACAATTATAGTTCGAGTCAATAGAAAGTGAAAAAGGTTGGTATAGATTTCACCGGCTTGTAAACAGCGCTAGGAAAATCATGCACTCCTGAAATGAACACCTTATTTAAACAAACACAGAGGCATGTCGAGCGCATTAGGTGAAGAACGAGTTTTACTAGAGTATAATCAATGGTTGTTGGCAATAACAATGACTTACTTTATTTAAATCACGTCATCGCACGTCCTTTGTCATGTGCTCTAAAACTCTGAACAACGAAAATGAACCGACTTAGCAGGTTGGGAACTCCAACATGCGCAGCATGCTGCCTACTTACCTTGAGCTATATAACACAGTCATGGAAGCCGAAGCCCAACGCTGATGTGTGGCATAAAAAATAGGCCTGTGAGTTACTTTCATAGCGCCATGGTCACGAAACAACCAGGAAAAGGAATCCACACAATACATGCAGAAGTACACATTGATGGCAGATGGCACCAGGAGCAGCAGCCACTGCCAATGTTCCTGGTGGCTACTATATACGCTTCATTTCGCGGAGCCTTTTTGCTTGAACACTCAGCACAAGTTGCTTCGTCAAATTGCCCGGTATGTTTCAATAACTTGAGCAGCTTTCACGTGGTTTAAAGTGTGCTTGCCCGATATCACTCGTTGCGATAGCGTGGAGGGTTCGAGTCCCCTACCTGGGGGACAGCGAGAGACATACGGCATACCTTTGGTGCGTACCCTGTCCTCGCCCAGGAGGAGGCAGGAACCTTCCTCGATAGCCTTCACACAACCCATCATCATCATCATCATCATCATCATCACCACCACCACCACCACCACCACCACCACCACCACCACCGCCGCCGCCGCCGCCGCCGCCGCCGCCACCACCATCGTCGTCGTCGTCGTCGTCGTCGTCGTCATCATCATCATCATCATCATCACCATCATCATCATCAGCCTGACTACGTCCACTGCAAGACAAAGGCCTCTCCCATGTTCCGCCAGTTAACTCGGTCCTGTGCTTGCTGCTGCCAATTTATACCCGCAAACTTCTTTATCTCATCAGCCCACCTAACCTTCTGTCTCACCCTAACCCACTTGCCTCCTCTCGGAATCCAGTTTGTTACCCTTAATGACCAGCGGTTATCCTGTCTACGTGCTACATGCCCGGCCCATGTCCATTTCCTCATCTTGATTTCAACTATGATATCCTCAACCCCCGTTTGTTCCCTAATCCACTCTGCTCTCTTCTTGTCTCTTAAGGTTACACCTACTATTTTTCTTCCCATTGCTCGCCGTGTCGTCCTCAATTTAAGCTGAACACTCTTTGTAGGGCTCCAGGTTTCGGCTCCGTAGCTAAGTAGCGGCAAGATACAGCTGTTATATACCTCCCTCTTGTGGGATAGTGGCAATCTACCTGTCATAATATGAGAGTATTTTCCAAATGTGCTCCACCCCATTCTTATTCTTCTAGTTACTTCAATCTCGTGGTTCGGCTCCACGGTTATTACCTGCCCTAAGTAGACATAGTCTGTTTTTATAACTTGAAGAGAACTATTACCTATCTCGAAGCGCTGCTCTCTTCCGAGGTTGTTGTGCATTACTTTCGTTTTCTGCAGATTAATTTTAAGACCCACATTCCTGCTCTCCTTGTCTAACTCTATAATCATGAGTTGCAATTCGTCCCCTGAGTTACTCAGCAATGCAATGTCATCGGCGAAGCGCAGGTTACTAAGGTACTCTCCATTAACTCTTATTCTTAACTGTTCCCCTTCTAGGCCTCTGAAAACCTTCATAACCAAACATAAGAATGGTTAGTTGGTCGAGTTGGTGTGTTTTGATCTTGAACAAAAAGTAGTGCTACAATATATTAAGTATTACCCAAACGTAGTGCAATATAAAAGTGTATCGCCAACCAGCCCGGCAACTCATTTTGTTTTTTCATAGTATAGAAATTTTGTGGCAAAGGGAAATGAGCGTGAACATGAGGTATAGAAGAAGAGAGGGTGCCATAGCATAAAAATTGAAGGTTCGCTTTCTCGCTGTGGAGGCCGAGCAGTGGCTAAGGCTCGAACGCTCACGCTTGCCCGCTAGAGCATCGCTTAAGTTGGACAGATCCTTCAGCGACGCTCATCATGTTTACATCCAACTCAGGTGCCTCGTCCTAAGCGCAGTTGAGTTCACAATGTCCCACCAACCCGCTACCCTCCGCCTCCCGCAACATATGCTCCTCGAGTTCGTCGTTGAAGTACAGGTAAATCACTGATACGCGCTTTCTACAGCTTTCACATTGAGTGGAACTGCAAAACTTTTCTTTCCTGAGGACCTTTTTGTCTGTGAGTGTGACTGTTGTATTCTCTGACGCATTATCTGGAATATTTAGCGTTATCTGAAATATTCTTCCTAACATAGCTACGCCGCAAATACTCGTTTTATTGCGCTGTAAAAATATATTGCCATGTGCAACGATGTCTGGGCCTCTCGTTCAAGCTTAGAGACGCACTCTTTTCAGTAATGTACACTGAATATAAATGCATTTAGCAGCAAACCGAAGTACTTTTGTGCAATACGAGTCCACTTAACTCCTGTGAACAAATCTGGAATGCATAACCTCACGCCTTTCCTGTTACTGCACTGTGACTGAAATTGTTACTTCACTGTAACGTTGGAGAACTGAATAATAATAATGTGGCTTAACATCACAAGCAAGGAGAGACCCCGTAATGAAGGAATCTACAAATTTTGACCACCGGGTGTTATATAACGTGCCCCTGAATTTAAGTTCACAGACCTCGACCATTTTTTCTTCCATCGCAATTGTGGCCGCCACGTTCGGGATTAGATCCCACGATCTGCGAGGTACTAGTCGAAGGAGAACTTTATTCGGGTAACTTTATGACACTCATGATTACATGCTTTCAATTAAAGCACACTTCTGTGGAATGTGACAATTTTAAGCACGGAGCAGTGTTATAGTGCTCGGCAGCTGATTGGAAGGTGGCGGGTTTGATCCCGCTTTCGGTGATCGCGTTTCGATGAAGGCAAATGGTTGCGCCTGTGTACTGCACAATGTCAGTGCACGTTAGAGAACACCAGATGGTCGAAATTTTCGGAGCCATACACAACGGCGTCTCTCACAATCGTGTTGCGGTTGTGGGACGTGAAACCCCAGTTAATTTTGTTATCATATATTTAGTCTTATACTATACAAATCGCTCACGTCTGTCAGCATGTGCCGTTCGCTTTCCCCATCGACATCCGATGCAGCGTTTGTCAGGCTGCGAAGATAACCTTGTCCTATCCGGCCACGTCTTCTTCATCACCTGTCCGGAATGGCCGCTGAGCCCCGGAAGCCAGTTTCGGCGCACTCGCCATTTTCCCGCAATGAAGGTATGGCCGGGCGGCGCACTTAATACAAATCCTCTTAATTATAATTTATTGAACGACTCGGCAGGCTCGTTTCTCACCTCTGGCTCTGAGGCATGCGCGTTATTAAGGCGGCCCTTATTGTTCCCCATGGTGCAGGGAGAGGGGGAGACGTCGCAGGGAGGGAAATCCCGAACCAAACGAGTGGCCGATAAAGCCGCCACCGCGCCACTGTGCTGTGACCCGCGTCGCGTGATCGATATAGGGGCAAATGCACTCCGTCGAGCTTCGTCGACCAGCAACTGAGTGTGCAGAACGGCATCGGGGCAGTTTTAGTATGAACACATTACCCAGTTCTCCCTGTTTGACAATAAGGCCGTATGGAACAATCCCTTATCTATAGTGTGGAGCGATCCCTGCCAGAGTTTCCCGTTGTGTCAGCGATACGTGCTTAACATTGTCACATTCCACATAGCTGTGCTTTACTTAAAAGCATGTGGTCGTGAGTGTTATAAAGTTACCCCGAATAAAGTTCTCCTGCGACTAGTTACCTGCAGGTCGTGGGATCGAATCTCGGCCGCCGTGGCCACATTTTTGATGGAGGCGAAAATGATCGATGTCCGTGCACTGAAATTCCGGTGTACATTAGAGAACCTCAGGTGGTGAAAATTTACCTCGGTTTGCCTCGTTTGCCTCTACATGCATTTATATTCATTGTACATTACTGAAAAGAGCGCGTCTATGAGCTCGAACGAGAGGCTCAGATATTCGTTACACAACAACCCATTTGCAGAGTGCGAGAAAGCAAGTAGTTAGAGCGTAACTATTGCAGGAAGAATTACGGACAAAAAATAGCGCTGACTTCGACTAAACTTTATTTGCGAAAATGCTGAAAATATATACACATGATAACAAACAGCAGATCCCGGTACAACCGCGCGAAGCTATTGCGTTACAGCCAGATGCACGATTTCTTTTTTTCGTAAGCGCCACTGAAGGCATGCTAACACGGAGGTCACCTAGCAGTCCATTTGATTAGCCTCGGTGATTTCGCGTGTTAAGCTGCTAATAATGTTTTGCGACAACCGTGTACCTTCCAAACGCTGGCTCGCAAGCACAATTAATGAATACCCAGATGGCCCTGAACAGCCGTTCTAACATGGTGTACCTTCCAAACGCTGGCTCGCAAGCACAATTAATGAATACCCAGATGGCCCTGAACAGCCGTTCTAACATGGTTGTGATGCTCCTTTAAACGCTCATTCAAGCACCTGCCCGTTTGCCCAATATACATCTATCTGGTCGCGAGACAACGGTATCAAGTAAACAGACACGGCATATATGTTACGAATTGCCTCCTATGTTTGGTTGTGGAGCCACTTATTTGGGGGGATTGAGCATTCACACGTTTACAAAGCACAGAAAGATTTTTCTTGGGGGGGGGGGCAGAGAAAGCAACTTTGACGTCAACCTTATCACCTATCTTTTTGAAATCACGTGAAGTATTATGTAGATACGGGAGAACCGCGACACGATTTGAGTCACAGGGCACACAATTTGCTGTCGCTTGACTTCCTTGCTTAATGGTCGTTAACATATTTTTCTCTACCGATACCAGTGCATGATCAGGAACCCGTCGCTTATCAGCCGGGAAACCTGCTCAACGAAGATGCTGTTTAACGAGTGATCGCAAGACTTCCGAAGAGCTTTGCTGGAACAATGATTAGCAATTGCTCTTTTTACGAGCTTGGAATGGGTCAACAAGTATGGCAGAAGTGTTTGCTTTCTCTAGGCTCGTATTTTCAGCACAGGTGATCACATGAGATGTGTAATCTCAATCTATAAACCTTAACGAGGCATCCTGTGGCAGCTAATGCGTGAGAATTAGAGGTGACATATACTCATCGAAATGACATAATGTGGTTAACCGGGCAGCTTCCAAGCCCCAATCATCCCAATGGAAAAGCGCGATAAGATCGTCAACAATACGAAATACATTTACAGCAGCCGTTTTGCCAAAGTGGCTAGCCACGATTCGGTCATGGTAAGTGATAATTTCTTTTTGAATCAAAATACTTTCATTAAAAGAGACAAAAGTTGTCTTTAGGTAAAACCCAAGGAGCTCAACAAGCCGCTGTCACAGAACGAGCGCTAAAAAAAAGAGCGCGCCGCCAAATCCTTGCGACAACGGGCGGTAGAAACGCCGCGAGGTAAAAAGAAAAAAAAAGAAAGCAAACATCCAAGGCTCCCGGGCGCGCGCTCTCCCGCAGAAGCACGGCTTCGCAGACGAACCTCCTCACCCCACAGCGGCAGCCGGGCAAGCGCTAGAAATTTCCAGAACGAAGGAGGCGTGGCTACGCCGAGCTGAGTCACCGACGCGGAGGGCTGACAAACCGTCTCGCCTCTCTCCAGTCTTCGCTGCGTATCGCGCCGACGAAAGGACGAGAAATTTCTGGAAGGTGGCGCGGAAGGTATTTAATCGAGCGGCCGAGACGAGAAAGCAGGAGGTGACGGAAGTTAACGCCAGAGCGCGTAGGAATTCCGCCGTGGAGTCGGCGAAGGTTCTGCCCGTAGTGACAGAACAGGAGGAGACGGAAGTGAGCGCCAGAGCGCGTAGGAATTCCGCCGTGTAGTCGGTGAAGTTTTTGGTCCGTAGGGACGGCTCGAGCTACAGGCAAGAGCGTGGGTTTACCGCTATCGAGCGAAGACGCGGGCAACAGCTGCGTGTGTGAAGCCGACGGATTTCCGGCGAAGAAGTTTGAAGCTTGGAGAGTGGCCTATTGAAGACGGGAGTTTTCCTGGAAGAGAAACTCCGGCGAGGTTTCCTGGAAGAGAAACTTCAGAGGGCTGCGGAACGACAACAACGCTGGACTTTGAGTGAGTGATTCTCGGAAGAGTATCATCTAGACTCTGGTTCCAAGAACTTTGGACTGAATAGGTTTTCTATCTCTTTAGTCTTTAAGTGTCTTGGTTGTTCAATGCATGCGACTGCATTGTAGCGCGTATTGTTGTCTGTGTCCGTTGTTTTGAGTGTGGCTGATTGTATTGTGTAGTACGTTGATTGATTGGTTTGATTGATGACATATTGTATGCAACTAGTATGGAGTGTGCATTTTTGTGTATTGTTTTCGATCTGCCAGTATTGAGAATATAATTTGTTTGTTTATCAACTCTCGGCTCTGACTTGTTCTTTGGGCCACGACCGGCGTCCGCTGGCGCACCAAAAAGGACCACTCAAAATTGTCCACGCTTTCGTGGTGCGGTTCGGGGGGCGATACCTCGGCTCTTGGAATTAGCCCGGCGATTGCCTCCCTAATAAACGGGACAGGTGTGACAATTAATCTGGCGTCCGCGAAACAGGACCTTTTGGTGCACAGTGTGTCCAAAGTAGTGAGAAAGAGCCTCGAGTTGTTTATAGTGCTATCGGAACGATTTTGTGTGTTTTTCAGTGTTCTCGTTAACGAGTGCAGGGGAGTGCTCCGATAGACTGATTTAGGCAGATACTTTTTGCACGCGGCAAGACTTTATTTGCGAGACACAATGGATCTCGAAAAGTTAGTTGCTCTGGGTGAGAAGATGGGTCTTTCTGGCGCCGAACTACGGAAGTGGGTCACCCAGAGGGAAAAAGAAGAAAAAGCAGCCGAGCTGGAAAAAGAGAGGTTGGCGGTCGAAAGAGCCAAAGCGGAAAAAGAAGCTGAGGTGGAGAGAGAGAGGTTGGCAGCTGAGAGGGCCAAGGAAGAAAAAGCAGCTGAGTTGGAACGAGAGAGGTTGGCAGCTGAGAAAGCGAAGGAAGAAAGAGAGCAACAATTGAAGTTGGAGCTGGAGAGAGAGAGGTTGGCAGCTGAGAGAGCGAAGGAAGAAAGAGAGCAACAATTGAAGTTGGAGTTGGAAAGAGAAAGCTGGCAGCTGAAAGGGCGAAAGAAGAAAGAGAAGCGGAGATGGCTGAGAGGGAACGCAGCGTCAGCACGAGATGGAACTCGAGCGGCTCCGTTTGCAACAGCGAAGTGAAACTCCCGTCCAAGCTAGAGTTGAAAGCAGCGAACGGGAAGATCACGGCTTCCGCTTGAACCCAAGCAAGCTGCTCGTAGCGTTGATGAAAGGAAGGACGACCTAGACGCGTACCTCCACAGATTTGAGACGATTGCGAGGAGCCAGAATTGGCCGGAACAGCAATGGGCAACTGTTTTGAGTACTTGCTTGAGTGGTGAAGCGCTCAGTGTGTACGGCAGGCTGACGCCGACCGATGCAGCCAACTACGCAAAGGTGAAAGCGGCTTTGTTGAAACGATTTAGATTTACCGTGGAAGGATTCCGGGACAGATTTCGGACAGGAAAGCCAGCTGATGGTGAGACGGCTACGCAGTATGCTGCCCGACTTTGCCACTATTTCGACAGATGGATTGAACTTTCAGGGACAGCGCAGGAGTACGATGAGCTTAGAGAGCTGCTAATTAGAGAACAATTTCTTACTAGTTGCCACCCAAGCCTGTCACTGTACTTAAAGAGAGGAAGGCTGACTCACTTGAGGAATGCTTGAATTGGCTGATCAATTCTTGGAAGCGCAAGGTGGAACTAATTTGGCCAAGGTAAAGAAGGAGTGTCCCGATGATTCGAAGAAATTGGCTCCCGAAGAAAGAAGCGTGCACCAGAGAGCATTCCGCGATGTTTTCTGTGCAACCGAGTGGGTCATCGCGCGAAAAACTGTCGAACGATCTTACGAGCCCTACGGCAGTAAAATGTTTCAAGTGTGGACAGACTGGGCACAAAGCAGATGCTTGTCGGAACGGAGTGAGTCAAACTCACCAGGTATCCTGTGTTCAAGCGGCACCGAAATCTGATAATAATGCCGTCACTGATGGATTCGTAGAATTGAAGAATGGGGAGAAAATTCCTATTGTGGGTGCTGTAATGTCCAAAACAGCCAACCGGTGTTACGAAAGGAATGCCAACGCTGCCTGGAAAAGTTGCGGACAAAAAGATTACGGTGTTAAGAGATACCGGTAGCTCCACTGTTATCGTGCGAAGAAATTTGGTACGGGAAAGTGAGCTAACAGGCAGAACGAAACCGGTTTGCCTAATTGATCGTACGGTTCGGATGCTTCCCGAAGCAGAGATTGAGGTTGAAACACCGTACTTCAGCGGGAAGGTTACAGCTCTATGCATGACGACCCCCCTGTATGACCTTGTCATCGGAAACATCGACGGGGCGCGAGGAGCGAATGATCCAGAATGTTTGGGAGAAGACCCGAAGATAGAGCCCTCGCAAACACAGCAGCCGCGAGATACAGTGGAGGAGCATCCCGTGACGGATCTCACTAGAGCCCAAGGTGAAGCTGCGGCGCAAGAGACAGCGAAGGAGAAGACGATCGTATCGAATAAGTTCACGGGCCGAGCAACCGGACTTACGTCGGCACGACCTCAACGACTGACAGTGTAAAGGAGACGGAGTTGGCAGCCGGGCAAAATGTAGAGGTATGATCAAGCGGGTAAATAAACAGACAGGACCCGTCGAATGTAATGACGCGTTAACGGTGTCGGAAGAGACAACGATGGCTGAGACGACGTCTCAGATATCGTCTTTGGAAAGGGCTCGCCGAAAAAGAACGTGGAAACACAAGAAGAGATCGAGCGAGCACCGGAAAAGGGGGCGCAAGCGCAGCTCGAAATACACAGGATAAGGGCTGAAGTCGAATAAGAATGTGTTGGGCAGTGCTGAGTGCCATATGTTGTGTTAATGTTCTTGTTATCCTGTGTCTCAAGTGGATGTCGAGCGAGTCAGTGTTCTGTGCGATGATGTGATGTAAAGTGTTGTATAATTGTTGTATAGACAGAACTTTGCACGTTTGTATTGTTTGGAATGTGTGATGAAGTGTTGTAGGCATGTACCTGTGGCTATATTTCATGTGTTGTGGAATTGAACTACAATGTAAGATTGTATTGCGTGATCTATTGTGAATGTGAAGTGTTATGAGCGACTGATGGTGTTACAGTCTGTGAGAGTGTGTGGTGACTTTTCGCGCTCGTTTGTGTGGTTTTGAATATTATGAGATAATATTCTTAAAGTGGGGGGCAGTGTCACAGAACGAGCGCTAAAAAAAAGAGCGCGCCGCCAAATCCTTGCGACAACGGCGGTAGAAACGCCGCGAGGTAAAAAGAAAAAAAAAGAAAGCAAACATCCAAGGCTCCCGGGCGCGCGCTCTCCCCGCAGAAGCACGGCTTCGCAGACGAACCTCCTCACCCCACAGCGGCAGCCGGGCAAGCGCTAGAAATTTCCAGAACGAAGGAGGCGTGGCTACGCCGAGCTGAGTCACCCGACGCGGAGGGCTGACAAACCGTCTCGCCTCTCTCCAGCCTTCGCTGCGTATCGCGCCGACGAAAGGACGAGAAACTTCTGGAAGGTGGCGCGGAAGGTATTTAATCGAGCGGCCGAGACGAGAAAGCAGGAGGTGACGGAAGTTAACGCCAGAGCGCGTAGGAATTCCGCCGTGGAGTCGGCGAAGGTTCTGCCCGTAGTGACAGAACAGGAGGAGACGGAAGTGAGCGCCAGAGCGCGTAGAATTCCGCCGTGTAGTCGGTGAAGTTTTTGGTCCGTAGGGACGGCTCGAGCTACAGGCAAGAGCGTGGGTTTACCGCTATCGAGCGAAGACGCGGGCAACAGCTGCGTGTGTGAAGCCGACGGATTTCCGGCGAAGAAGTTTGAAGCTTGGAGAGTGGCCTATTGAAGACGGGAGTTTTCCTGGAAGAGAAACTCCGGCGAGGTTTCCTGGAAGAGAAACTTCAGAGGGCTGCGGAACGACAACAACGCTGGACTTTGAGTGAGTGATTCTCGGAAGAGTATCATCTAGACTCTGGTTCCAAGAACTTTGGACTGAATAGGTTTTCTATCTCTTTAGTCTTTAAGTGTCTTGGTTGTTCAATGCATGCGACTGCATTGTAGCGCGTATTGTTGTCTGTGTCCGTTGTTTTGAGTGTGGCTGATTGTATTGTGTAGTACGTTGATTGATTGGTTTGATTGATGACATATTGTATGCAACTAGTGTGGAGTGTGTATTTTTGTGTATTGTTTTCGATCTGCCAGTATTGAGAATATAATTTGTTTGTTTATCAACTCTCGGCTCTGACTTGTTCTTTGGGCCACGACCGGCGTCCGCTGGCGCACCAAAAAGGACCACTTCAAAATTGTCCACGCTTTCGTGGTGCGGTTCGGGGGGCCGATACCTCGGCTCTTGGAATTAGCCCGGCGATTGCCTCCCTAATAAACGGGACAGGTGTGACAGCCGCTATCTGTTAATGCCACCGCATTATGGAAAGCAATTGACGCAATATTATCTACGAAGTTGTCTATAGCAGGCCTCTGTGAGAAGCCAGTCATCGTTTCATTTTTTTTTGCATCCATCGTGGAGCTCGTTTTCTTTCTGACTCGACCGAAAGAGTTGAAGGCACACTGCGATGAACTTTGGTTGACCCTAATACGTAGAGAAGTACACACGGAAGTACCCACAACGCTTACTAGAAGCACCGTGCGAATATACGCAGCTTCGTGCACACTTTGTTGACGCTGTGACCGACGATGATCACGGTGGTGGTGAAGTAAGGGCTGAGCTCTTTGTAAGGGGTGGGCCGCTCTAGCCAACCCAGTCATTATGCAAACCTCATGGTGTGATACCTGGTGCCTTTTACAAGGCACCAGGTACGTCCGTTGCGAAGAAGTGCAGCCTAAGAAAGACAGACGACCAAAGAAGATAATATGATCATATATTGATGCAACTCCCTCCTCTTACACTACTCCTGCGTAGTTATAAATTTTTCTAAGCACTTTTAAACACTTAAGTGGCTCTGTGATACAGAAAACCTAACTGACACGTAGAATGCCTGGCCTCGATTACAGCTCGAAGCTTGATGTTTATTCGACCTTCACTAATGTCAGGTTGCGTTTTGTACCACACGCCGTGTTCTTCTGACGTGTCACTTCAAGCCATCGGCTTAACAAAAAGTATAAGACGAATGAGATCACACACAATCTAAATAGCATTTGCATTAGGCCCGTGTAAATCGTACCTGACGGAACCTCGATCGACCAACTTGTCGCAAATCTCGCTTCCGGCGTACCACGAACTGCCAGTGCAACCATCGGCAACAAGGTATACACAAGAGCGACAGAAGGGTTCAACTGTTCTTCTCTCTCGGGCGGCAGCAATGAACGCGAGTGCTAAGTCGATTATTGCGTCGAGAACAAGGGAGCAACATGCGTGGATTCAATCAAGGTTCACTTAGCTCAGCGCACAAACCGGCGTGAGAATTCCGGTCACCAGGCAATTAGCCTAGGCTCTGCCGAGCAATAATTTTCTTCGATTAGCCGACACAGGCCTACAACAGCGCTCCCACCACTGTCGTTAGTTAACGATGTTTCGTCGTTTCGGCATGCCGGCCGCATGTATTGATTGGAGCGCCGCCAAGGGGATGCTATCACCTTTTATCACACAATTTTACTCCAAATGTGCTCCCTGAAATCGGCTTCGAGTTAGTTCTTTTGTAGGTAATGTAGTGCGAGTGTCAACGATGTAGAACAACAAACATGCGCTAACGACTGCAACGAAATTTCTCAATTACATAGCCCCGCCGCGGTGGTCTAGTGGCTAAGGTACTCGGCTGCTGACCCGCAGGTCGCGGGTTCGAATCCCAGCTGCGGCGGCTGCATTTCCGATGGAGGCGGAAATGTTGTAGGTCCGTGTGCTCAGGTTTGGCGCACGTTAAAGAAACCCAGGTGGTCGAAATTTCCGGAGCCCTCCACTACGGCGTCTCTCATAATCATATGGTGGTTTTGGGACGTTAAACCCCACAAATCAATCAATCAATCAATTCTCAATTACATTCAACTCCCACGAAAAAAATACACCACTCATTATTAAACGTTGTCATAACTTGCTTTATTACTGCGCCTGAGCTATCCTGAAGAAAATCGCTAAATATCAGATTGGTGTTGCGGTGTTTTATGAAATGTTCGTTCTGTTATCAAAAAAAAAACGTAGAGGGCACTTGAGCTTTGCCCTCCAGAGCAGAATGCCATAGCGCCATCAGTCTCCGTTCACATCACGGTCTTAATCGCTAGCTTCGCTTCTTAGAGCACCCATCAACCACGCCGCAAGCAAATGAGCACCTGTGCGTGTAAAATTAGTTGTTTGATATCCTAGAATGCCTGCTGTCCACATAGTTAAGAAGTCTCCACTACGTCAACTCCGCGTTTTCGCAAACCGATGATGTATTCACTTCGCCTCCATAAGACAACACGTGCACCTGCACACTTTGTTGATGTTGTGGCTGATCACAACAATACTTACACCTGAGAGACGTGCAATGGGTGGAGCACGAAGCCAACCACACATTACGCAATTCACATTGTTTCATGCCTGGCGCGATTATGCTTCTGACACGCTATATTATGCGCTAAGGACACTTCTTACTCTACATGACATTCATATAGTTTTTTATTTTCCATAATCAGTTTCAGGTAGTGGTGTGGCTCTGCGTCAGAACACCCTGCAGAATACCTGCAGAACACCTGCTGGCAAAACACCTGTGGAAGAACACCTGTTTGCCACGCAGAAGGCCTACGCTCGAGTCCCGCTCAAACTCGACACTTTTATTACGAAGGCTCAGGTGCCTCGTAAGACGCAAAAACTGACCGTCGCCTTCCCAAGGCGTCGGAGAAAACAGGAGTAATGCAAGAAATCGGCATCGCTGGATGACGTCTCCATATTAAGCCACCACGTCGTCACAGAGTCCCAAAATGCGTGACGTAATCTTGACGTTGTCATGGTATCACGTTACGTGTTCGCATGACGTCGTAGTTTGACCTAAGGTTGCCTGATTACGGAGGCAGCACAAAACCAAGTGAGGTGCCCCTGATCCAGAAAACAGTGTCAAATCATAGATGCATTTTTTTTTGTTTACAGAGTGGCGGGGCAGGATAAACACACCGACTAACAAGATATTTCGCAGCACATGGTGGCTGCTTCAGTGAACCTCCACGTATCACTGGCGGTGCCTCTCCTTGTCAGTGGTTCCCAGTTTCGCAGTCTTGGTGTTGTCGCCCTTTCGCAAACTTGCATCGACATGTCTCATTATTACCACGTGGAAATATTTAACACAAGGTTCTATTTTCCAAAGCAAGGCAAGATGACGCGCATGTTGAACTGAGCTCTTTATTCGATAAAGTGAAGGTTGCACTGCGCACCTAAGCCTACGTCTACCCAGATTTCTGTGCTTTTTAAATGCGAAGGATTTCTTAGCGAACTTCGGTGACTTTGGGCATCTATCTATCTATCTATCTATCTATCTATCTATCTATCTATCTATCTATCTATCTATCTATCTATCTATCTATCTATCTATCTATCTATCTATCTGTCTGTCTGTCTGTCTGTCTGTCTGTCTGTCTGTCTGTCTGTCTGTCTGTCTGTCTGTCTGTCTGTCTGTCTGTCTATCTGTCTGTCTGTCTGTCTATCTGTCTGTCTGTCTGTCTGTCTGTCTGTCTGTCTGTCTGTCTGTCTGTCTGTCTGTCTGTCTGTCTGTCTATCTATCTATCTATCTATCTATCTATCTGTCACACCTGTCCCGTTATTAGGGAGGCGATCGCCGGGCTAATTCCAAGAGCCGAAGTGTCGGCCCCCCGAACCGCACCACGAAAGCGTGGACAATTTAAAAGTGGTCCTTTTTGGTGCGCCAGCGGACGCCGGCTGTGGCCCAAAGAACAGTCAGAGCCGAGAGTTGAAAACAAACAAATTATATTCTCAATAATGGCAGATCGAAAATAATACACAAAAATGCACACTCCACAATAGTTACATACAATACGTCACCAATCAAACAACGTACTACACGGTACAATCAGCCACACTCAAAACAACGGACACGGACAACAATACGCACTACAATGCAGTCGCATGCATTGAACAACCAAGACACTTAAGGACTAAAGCGATAGAAAACCTATTCAGTCCAAAGTCCTTGGAACAAAAGTCTGAATGATACTCTTTCGAGAATCACTCACTCAAAGTCCAGCGTTGTTGTCGTTCCGTAGCTCTCGAAGTTTCTCTTCCAGGAAACCTCGCGTCCTCAAATGGCCACTCTCCAAGCTTCAAACTTCTTCGCCGGAAATCCGTCGGCTTCACACACGCAGCTGTTGCCCGCGTCTTCGCACGATAGCGGTAAACCCACGCTCTTGCCTGTAGCTCGAGCCGTCCCTACGGACCAAAACTTCGCCGACTACACGGCGGAATCTCTACGCGCTCCGGCGCTAACTTTCCGTCTTCTCCTGTTCTGTCACTACGGGCAGAACCTTCGCCGACTCCACGGCGGAATTCCTACGCGCTCTGGCGTTAACTTCCGTCACCTCCTGCTTTCTCGTCTCGGCTGCTCGATTAAATACGTTCTGCGCCACCTTCCAGAAATTTCTCGTCCTTTCGTCGGCGCGATACGCAGCGAAAGCTGGGAAGAGGGCGAGACGGTTGGAATGCCCTCTCCGGCGGGTGAGTCAACTCGGTATGACCACGCCTCCTTCGTTCTAGAAAGGTCGAGCGTTTGCCCGGCCGCCGCTGTGGGGTGAGGAGGTTCGTCTGCGAAGCCGTGCTTCTGCGAGGAGAGCGCGCGCCCGGGAGCCTTGGATGTTTGCTTTCTTTTTTTTTTTGCTTTTTACCTCGCGGCGTTTCTGCCTGCCGTTGTCGCCAGGATTTGCGGCGCGCTCTATTTTTAGCGCTCGTTCTGTGACACTGCCCCCCACTTTAAGAATAATATCTCATAATATTCAAACCACACAAACGAGCGCGAACAGTCACCACACACTCTCACATACTGTAACACCATCAGTCACTCATGACACTTCACATTCACAATAGATCACTTAATACAATCGTACATTGTAGTTCAATTCCACAACACATGAAATATAGCCACAGGTACATGCCTACAACACTTCATCACACATTCCAAACCATACAAACGTACAAAGTTCTGTCTATACAACAATTA
>NW_027465200.1:32500-37095 GCF_043290135.1 Rhipicephalus microplus | reverse complement strand
GTCGGCCGTTCTAACCTGTCGGTGCACGCCGAGACGTCGTTAAGGAAAACCGCGTCGTGGGCCTCTACGACGCCGTCGAGTCGTTGTACGTTTGGTGTCCAGCGTGTCGGCGGCGAGTAGCGGACACGTCGTTCACGACTTCGGTCTTTCGCAGTCGACGCGAACTTGCGGAGAGTCGTGGTTGCCTCACGTTTTCGGCAGAAACCGCGGCGGAATTTTCCCGTGCGTGCGCGCACGACCTCGGTGCTGTGCCGTCAGCGTAGTGTTGCACAAACTCGTGGCCTACCCAAGGTGCGGTACGTTGCGGCCGTATCCTCGGTGGGAATTTCGTGAGTAGGGTCGCAAATTCTACGACCTCGGCGGGTTTGAGAGCGACGTAGACTTGTGGCACGCTCAACATGCCACACGTTTCGGGGCACACCCGCGGTGAAATTTTCTCGAGTACGCTCGTATTAGGGCCCAAGGAGGTCTGGGTACTTATCGCTGCTATTATGTGGGGTTCTCGTGAGCGGCGTACGCGGAAAGCGACCGGGTGTCTGATATGCGGCGGGCTTCGGCCTCGTCAAGCGTGTCCTCGGGTCTGCTCCAGGGGAATCCACGGCAGTCGTCTGCAGCCTCATCCGCTTGATGCGTTAGGGGCTGGTTGTCGGACGGTGCCGTTTTACCACGATATCGAGGTGTGTTCCGTGTCGTCCTCGGGGCGATTCAGATGCGAAAGCGCCGAAGACGCGGGCGTGACCCGTCGTCTGGCGGCTTTGCAGTCTCGGCTCCGTTGCTAGTTCCGGCCGGTCCACCGACAGTGCAGCGGGCTTGGGCAACCCGCACGGCGCGACCGAGTCGATGCAACGAAAAAGAGCGAGCATGAACGTGCTTCTTGCCGCACGGCTCCCACTCGTCTTTCGGGAAGGTTGTGCCGTAGCGAGCTCGAACGCCGTCATCTCGGAGTGCAAAATAAGCGTGTTGGGGCGCCTGAAGGTGGCCTCCGCCGCACACAGACTGCGTCCGGCCCGCCGAGGGCGAGGACGGACGCGCAGTCGAACGATTACCTGGTTGATCCTGCCAGTAATCATATGCTTGTCTCAAAGATTAAGCCATGCATGTCTAAGTACATGCCGAAATAAGGCGAAACCGCGAATGGCTCATTAAATCAGTTATGGTTCCTTAGATCGTTTCTTCCTACTTGGATAACTGTGGCAATTCTAGAGCTAATACATGCAGTGAGCCTGGAGCCCTTTGGGTAACGGGTGCTTTTATTAGACCAAGATCGATCGGGTTTCGGCCCGTATTGTGTGGTGACTCTGGATAACTTTGTGCTGATCGCATGGCCACGAGCCGGCGACGTTTCTTTCAAGTGTCTGCCTTATCAACTTTCGATGGTAGGTTACTTGCTTACCATGGTTGTTACGGGTAACGGAGAATCAGGGTTCGATTCCGGAGAGGGAGCCTGAGAAACGGCTACCACATCCAAGGAAGGCAGCAGGCGCGCAAATTACCCACTCCCGGCACGGGGAGGTAGTGACGAAAAATAACAATACGGGACTCTTTTGAGGCCCCGTAATTGAAATGAGTACACTCTAAATCCTTTAACGAGGATCAATTGGAGGGCAAGTCTGGTGCCAGCAGCCGCGGTAATTCCAGCTCCAATAGCGTATACTAAAGCTGCTGCGGTTAAAAAGCTCGTAGTTGGATCTCAGTTCCAGACGAGTAGTGCATCTACCCGATGCGACGGCTCGGACTGAACATCATGCCGGTTCTTTCTTGGTGCACTTCATTGTGTGCCTCGAGATGGCCGGTGCTTTTACTTTGAAAAAATTAGAGTGCTCAACGCAGGCGAGTCGCCTGAATAAACTTGCATGGAATAATAGAACAAGACCTCGTTTCTGTTCTGTTGGTTTTTGGAATACGAGGTAATGATTAAGAGGGACGGACGGGGGCATTCGTATTGCGGCGCTAGAGGTGAAATTCTTGGACCGTCGCAAGACGAACTACTGCGAAAGCATTTGCCAAGAATGTTTTCATTGATCAAGAACGAAAGTCAGAGGTTCGAAGGCGATCAGATACCGCCCTAGTTCTGACCATAAACGATGCCAACCAGCGATCCGCCTGAGTTACTCAAATGACTCGGCGGGCAGCTTCCGGGAAACCAAAGTATTTGGGTTCCGGGGGAAGTATGGTTGCAAAGCTGAAACTTAAAGGAATTGACGGAAGGGCACCACCAGGAGTGGAGCCTGCGGCTTAATTTGACTCAACACGGGAAAACTTACCCGGCCCGGACACTGGGAGGATTGACAGATTGAGAGCTCTTTCTTGATTCGGTGGATGGTGGTGCATGGCCGTTCTTAGTTGGTGGAGCGATTTGTCTGGTTAATTCCGATAACGAACGAGACTCTAGCCTATTAAATAGGTGCGGGGTTCCCAGCACCTTACAACCTTCTTAGAGGGACAAGCGGCTCCTAGCCGCACGAAACAGAGCAATAACAGGTCTGTGATGCCCTTAGATGTCCGGGGCCGCACGCGCGCTACACTGAAGGAAGCAGCGTGTCTTTATCCCTGTCTGAAAAGACTGGGTAACCCGTGGAACTTCTTTCGTGATTGGGATAGGGGCTTGCAATTGTTCCCCTTGAACGAGGAATTCCCAGTAAGCGCGAGTCATAAGCTCGCGTTGATTACGTCCCTGCCCTTTGTACACACCGCCCGTCGCTACTACCGATTGAATGATTTAGTGAGGTCTTCGGACCGATGTCCGGCGCGGCCTTTCGGTTGCGCCGGTCTGTTGGAAAGATGACCAAACTTGATCATTTAGAGGAAGTAAAAGTCGTAACAAGGTTTCCGTAGGTGAACCTGCGGAAGGATCATTAACGGATTGTGAAGGGTGAGCGCCTCAGCTGCGTCTGCGCCCGACACTTTCTGCCGCTGACCCCGTTTGGACGCGGGGTCGGCTTTTCCCCACGGGGCTGCCTGAATGTGGAGCGGCACCCCGTGACAAATTGTTGCGCCCAGCGGACGCCAACACCGCGACCTTGGACGGTCGGCCAGGTGGCGGACGCGGGTACAAACGGCGCAACGCACTCATAGGTCGGCTTTCGACCCGCCACTGCACCGTGGCTCGAAGCGCTCGAAATGCGCGACCCGACCGCTGCGGGACCGCCTAGTACTGTAAACAGGAGCGGCGGAGCGCGAACGGCGAGTCGTGGTTACGTCGGTAGAAGGCGAGGCTGCGCGTTCCCGAAACGCCAGCCGAGTGCCCTCCCGACCGTTCGAGCGTGCAAGAACGAGACCCGACAATCGCGCGGCGACTGCCAAGTACGAGAGGAACGGCACAAGCGTCGGCGGTCGGTCAAGGAACTGGCGATGTGACGGGTCCGCTGTGCACCAGTGCATACCGTCCCGCCGTCCGCGGCAAGCGCCTCCGCGTCCTCGGGTGACGGAGGCTGCCGGTCGGTTCTTGCAGGCGAGGGATCTCGCTGGCACCGGTTCGCGTTGACGCGCGGCCGGTCATGGCACGGCGATGCGACGGCCGAGGTGCGCAGTACTCGATGGAGGAACCGCACGCTCCGATGACCGTCCCGCCCTCCGCGGCGTATGCGTACCGACCGTAATGGTTGCAGCAGCGCCGGCCGGCTTTTGAATTCGCCACACGAAACACGGTGCGAGATCGCGGTTAGGGGAGCGTCGACGTTGCCAGGCGTTTTGCTTGCTGCCGAGGGAAAGGCGGCACGGCCACGTCGCGCTCGTCGCGATTAGCGGGTCTGCGCGCTTTGGGAAGGTGCCGCAACGACTTGCCGAAAGAGGAAGCACGGAAGAACGAGGGACTTGGACGTCCCGACAATTGAACGCACTTGCGGCCAGGCCCTTGCTGGCTTCGTTCTTCCGCCTCGAGTAGGCTCGTACGCGGCTCCGGCGCCGAAAGTGGTCCTTGGCACCGACTTCGGTGGACGTGGGAAGTGCCGCGCAAGTACGGCGCGCCTGGCTCCACCTGTTGGCTAAAGTAGGCAGCCGGATCGGCATTTTGGTGTGCGGTGGCAAACCGTGGATGCGAAAAAAGCTTGTGCGATTTCGTGGAACAAAAAGCGGGGGTCCCCCTTTTTATGCGGAGGAGACCGACCCGCCCGCCGTGGTGAACCGCGACGCCACGGTAAAAACGGGAGAGGCTTGTCGATGGGACCGTGCATCCCGCGCTCCACGGAGGCCGGGAGGCGGCCGCCCGAGGAAATGTGTAGCCGTCGAGGCCCGCATCTGCGTGCACTCTTATCCAAATGGGTGTACCGCAGGCATTTTCTGGTTAGGCGGGCCAATGAGAGCGAGCACACAACGATACCTACGGGTCCGGCTTGGAGAACCGGCTTCGACGCCTCCCGAGTATTTATAGAGGGGTGGACCACGAAAGCACTCGCAAGTAGCGGAAGCGAAACGCCGTCCGAAACACACCGTTTGCTCGATTTGCGGCAGCCGAAAAAGGCGCGGCAGAGTTTTGGAGTCCAAGCGTGCGCTGAAAAGCGCCCTTCTTGGCCACTGTTTGGCCGAGTGCCAGAAACGTTTGGTTTTGACTGTACGGAATTGAACAAACACTTTTTCACGACTCTAAGCGGTGGATC
>NW_027465200.1:12500-25000 GCF_043290135.1 Rhipicephalus microplus | reverse complement strand
CCGCCCCGGCTGACGCGGTTTTTGCCGCCCCGGCTGACGCAGTTCGGACTTAGCACTTTTCGGCTGTGCCTGGCTGGCGGCCCACTCACTCGATCGCCATGTCTGTTTGCCACAGTTTTCCCGGTGGTGCCGCACCCGGGCTCGCCCCGGCTGACGCGGTTTCGTGCCGCCCCGGCAGACGCGGTTTTCGCGCCGCCCCGGCTGACGCGGTTTCGTGCCGCCCCGGCAGACGCGGTTTTTTGCCGCCCCGGCAGACGCGTTTTTTTTTTCTTTCGCCCCGGCTGACGCAGTTTTCGCGCCGCCCCGGCAGACGCGGTTTTCGCGCCGCCCCGGCAGACGCGGTTTTTTGCGCCGCCCCGGCTGACGCAGTTCGGACTTGGCACTTTTTGGCTGAGCCTGGCTGGCGGCCCACTCACTCGATCGCCATGTCTGTTTGCCACAGTTTTCCCGGTGGTGCCGCACCCGGGCTCGCCCCGGCTGACGCAGTTTTCGCGCCGCCCCGGCTGACGCGGTTTCGTGCCGCCCCGGCAGACGCGGTTTTTTGCGCCGCCCCGGCTGACGCGGTTTTTTGCCGCCCCGGCTGACGCAGTTCGGACTTGGCACTTTTCGGCTGTGCCTGGCTGGCGGCCCACTCACTCGATCGCCATGTCTGTTTGCCACAGTTTTCCCGGTGGTGCCGCACCCGGGCTCGCCCCGGCAGACGCGTTTTTTTTTTTTCTTTCGCCCCGGCTGACGCAGTTTTCGCGCCGCCCCGGCTGACGCGGTTTCGTGCCGCCCCGGCAGACGCGGTTTTTTGCGCCGCCCCGGCTGACGCGGTTTTTGCCGCCCCGGCTGACGCAGTTCGGACTTAGCACTTTTTGGCTGAGCCTGGCTGGTGGCCCACTCACTCGATCGCCATGTCTGTTAGCCACAGTTTTCCCGGTGGTGCCGCACCCGGGCTCGCCCCGGCTGACGCAGTTTTCGCGCCGCCCCGGCTGACGCGGTTTCGTGCCGCCCCGGCAGACGCGGTTTTCGCGCCGCCCCGGCTGACGCGGTTTTTGCCGCCCCGGCTGACGCAGTTCGGACTTAGCACTTTTCGGCTGTGCCTGGCTGGCGGCCCACTCACTCGATCGCCATGTCTGTTTGCCACAGTTTTCCCGGTGGTGCCGCACCCGGGCTCGCCCCGGCTGACGCAGTTTTCGCGCCGCCCCGGCTGACGCGGTTTCGTGCCGCCCCGGCAGACGCGGTTTTCGCGCCGCCCCGGCTGACGCGGTTTCGTGCCGCCCCGGCAGACGCGGTTTTTTGCCGCCCCAGCTGACGCAGTTCGGACTTAGCACTTTTTGGCTGAGCCTTGCTGGCGGCCCACTCACTCGATCGCCATGTCTGTTTGCCACAGTTTTCCCGGTGGTGCCGCACCCGGGCTCGCCCCGGCAGACGCGTTTTTTTTTTTCTTTCGCCCCGGCTGACGCAGTTTTCGCGCCGCCCCGGCAGACGCGGTTTTCGCGCCGCCCCGGCAGACGCGGTTTTTTGCGCCGCCCCGGCTGACGCGGTTTTTTGCCGCCCCGGCTGACGCAGTTCGGACTTGGCACTTTTTGGCTGAGCCTGGCTGGCGGCCCACTCACTCGATCGCCATGTCTGTTTGCCACAGTTTTCCCGGTGGTGCCGCACCCGGGCTCGCCCCGGCTGACGCAGTTTTCGCGCCGCCCCGGCAGACGCGGTTTTTTGCGCCGCCCCGGCTGACGCGGTTTTTTGCCGCCCCGGCTGACACGGTTCGGACTTTGCACTTTTCGGCTGTGCCTGGCTGGCGGCCCACTCACTCGATCGCCATGTCTGTTTGCCACAGTTTTCCCGGTGGTGCCGCACCCGGGCTCGCCCCGGCAGACGCGTTTTTTTTTTTTTTTCTTTCGCCCCGGCTGACGCAGTTTTCGCGCCGCCCCGGCTGACGCGGTTTCGTGCCGCCCCGGCAGACGCGGTTTTTTGCGCCGCCCCGGCTGACGTGGTTTTTGCCGCCCCGGCTGACGCAGTTCGGACTTTGCACTTTTTGGCTGAGCCTGGCTGGCGGCCCACTCACTCGATCGCCATGTCTGTTTGCCACAGTTTTCCCGGTGGTGCCGCACCCGGGCTCGCCCCGGCAGACGCGTTTTTTTTTTTTCCTTCGCCCCGGCAGACGTGGTTCCCCCCCCCCCCTCCGTCTTTCTTTTTGTTTTTTTTTTTCGCCGCGGCTGAAGTGGATTTTTCGGTGCCTCGACGCCCCGGTAGTCGCGGTTTTTCCGTTTCCGCACGGCCCCGGCTGACGCTGCTCGGTCACAGTCGCCTTTTGTGGTGATTGCAGACTTCTTGAGCGCGGGTGTTTTTTTTTTTTGTTGTTGTTGTTGTTTTATTACGCATTCGCTCCAGCAGACGCTGTTTAGACTTTTTGTTTCCTCTTTTATCCTGCGACGAGGTGACGAGGTTTATTCGGTGCCCCGCCGCCCCGGCTGAAGTGATTTTTCCTGTCCCGTGCCGCCCCGGCTGACGCGGTTGGGACTTCGCGTTTGTTCGGCCGCCACGGGTTTTGGCGCACTCGCTCGGTTGCTTGTTGTTGCCACTTGTTGCGAACCCAGGTTTCTTGAGCGAGCGCGGGCGTTTTTTCTTCCTTTCTTTCTTTGTTCTATGTGTTAGCGAATCGGCCTTTAATATCACACGAGGACTCACAACCAACAATTTTCAGTTTGAAGTGTAAAAAATCTGCAGGTGTTGACGTAACTGACTTGCCCCGTACCCTTGAGTACATCCATGAAGTTCTCGTAGTACTACTAAATCGCATTATTCCAAGTGGAGAAATTCCCATAAACTTGCAAACCTCTACACGAAAATCGGTGCGCGTGATAAAGTTGAAAATTATCGTCCGATATCAAATGTGCCTTCTATAACACAAATTCTAGGAAAAAAAAAAAAAACACTTGTTCGCCGTTTTCTGCGCCGTGACTGGCAGCACTCCGGCGAAGCGAAACGGGGTCGATTCGAGCACGATATCGGCGTCTTTCGACGTGCTCGCCGGCGACCGTCGCACGAGTACGTCGCACGAGCGCGTCTGCCGGGGCGCCGTTTGCGAAGCCGACGCAAAAGTGGGAACCGCCGCTCGGATGATCGCCGCTTTCGGCAGAGTGAGTGTTGGCACTCCGGGGAAGCGAAACAGCGTGAATGCGCCCACGAAATCGGCGTATTTTGAAGTGCCCGCCGGCGACCGTCGCACGAGTACGGTAAACCGCGTCAGCCGGGGCGTAGTTCGGGACGCCGACGAAAAAGTGGGAAGCGCAACTCGGATCTTCGCCGTTTTTGCAGGAGTGAGTGGCGGCCCTCCTGCGAGACCAAGAAGCATCGATTCGTGCACGAATTCGGCGCCTTTCGACGTGATCGCCGGCGACCGTCGCTCGAGTAGGGCAAACCGCGTCTGCCGGGGCGGGCTTCGGGACGCCGATGCGAAAGTGGGAAACGCTGCTCGGATGTTCGCCGTTTTTGGCCGAGTGAGTGCTGGCACACGGGCGAAGCCAAACGGGGCCGATTACGGCACGATATCGGCGTCTTTCGACGTGCCCGCCGGCGACCGTCGCACGAGTACGGTAAACCGCGTCAGCCCGGGCGGAGTTCGGGACGCCGATGCGAAAGTGGAGAACGCCGCTCGGATCTTCGCCGTTTTTGGAGGAGTGAGTGGCGGCACTCCGGAGAAGCCAGGGAGCGCCAATTAGCGCACGATATCGGCGTCTTTCGACGCGCTCGCCGGCGACCGTCGCACGAGTAGGGCAAACCGCGTCTGCCGGGGCGGGGTTTACGACGCCGACGCAAAAGTGGGAACCGCCGCTCGGATGTTGGCCGTTTTTGGCAGAGTGAGTGCTGGCACTCCGGCGACGCGAAAGAGCGCGAATGCGCCCACGAAAGTGGCGTATTTGGACGTGCGTGACGGCGACCGCTGCAGGAGTACGAAAAACCACGTCAGCCGGGGCGAGCGACACACGGCGGTCTGGGTGCTTATCGCTGCTATTATAGGGGCACCCCGGCAGACGCAGAAAAAAAAAAAAAAATTTCGACCTTCTTTTTTGCTGGTCGAGCTCGGGTAACCCAGGTCGCAATGGGAGCCGCGCACGAAAGCGGCGTCGCGAGACGCGTTCGCGGTCGCTAGTCGCACGAGCTCGGCAACCGCGTCAGCCGGCGCGGAGTTCGGGATGCCGACGGCTAAGTGGGTACCGCTGCTCGGATGTTCGCCGTTTTTGGCCGAGTGAGTGCTGGCACTCCGGTGAAGCCAAGGAGCGCCAATTCGTGCACGATATCGGCGTCTTTCGACGTGCCCGCCGGCCACCGCCGCACGAGTACGGCAAACCGCGTCTGCCGGGGCGGGGTTCGCGACGCGTACGCAATAGTGGGAACCGTCGCTCGGATGTTCGTCGTCTTTGGCCGAGCGAGTGCTGGCACTCCGGCGAAGCGAAACGGGGCCGATTCGGGCACGATATCGGCGTATTTCGACGTGCTCGCCGGCGACCGTCGCACGAGTACGGCAAAGCGCGTCTGCCGGGGCGAGGTTTGCGACGCCGACGAAAAAGTGGGAAGCGCCGCTCGGATCTTCGCCGTTTTTGCAGGAGTGAGTGGCGGCCCTCCTGCGAGACCAAGAAGCATCGACTCGCGCACGATATCGGTGTCTTTCGACGTGCCCGCCGGCCACCGCCGCACGAGTACGGCAAACCGCGTATGCCGGGGCGGGGTTGGCGACGCCGACGCAAAAGTGGGAACCGCCACTAGGATGTTCGCCGTTTTTGGCAGAGTGAGTGCTGGCACTCCGGCGAAGCGAAAGAGCGCGAATGCGCCCACGAAAGTGGCGTGTTTGGACGTGCTTGACGACGACCACCGCAGGAAAACGAAAAACCACGTCAGCCGGGGCGAGCGACCCATGGCGGTCTGGGTGCTTATCGCTGCTATTATAGGGGCACCCCGGCAGACGCAAAAAAAAAAAAAAAATTTTTTTCGACATTCTTTTTTGCTCGTCGACCTCGGGTGACCCAGGTCGCAGTGGGAGCCGCGCACGAAAGCGGCGTCGCGAGACGGCTTCGCGGTCGCTAGTCGCACGAGCTCGGCAACCGCGTCTGCCGGGGCGGAGTTCGGGACGCCGACGGCTAAGTGGGAACCGCCGCTCGGATGTTCGCCGTTTGTGGCCGAGTGAGTGCTGGCACTCCGGCGAAGCCAAACGGGGCCGATTCCGGCACGATATCGGCGTCTTTCTACGTGCTCGCCGGCGACCGTCGCACGAGTACGGCAAAGTGCGTCTGCCGGGGCGGGGTTTGCGACGCGTACGCAATAGTGAGAACCGTCGCTCGGATGTTCGTCGTCTTTCGCCGAGCCAGTGCTGGCAATCCGGCGAAGCCGAACGGAGCCGATTCGGGCACGATATCGGCGTCTTTCCACGTGCTCGCCGGCGACCGTCGCACGAGTACGGTAAACCGCGTCAGCCGGGGCGGAGTTCGGGACGCCGATGCGAAAGTGGGAAGCGCCGCTCGGATCTTCGCCGTTTTTGGAGGAGTCAGTGGCGGCACTCCGGTGAAGCCAAGGTGCGCCAATTCGCGCACGATATCGGCGTCTTTCGACGTGCCCGCCGGCCACCGTCGCACGAGTACGGCAAACCTCGTCTGCCGGGGCGGGGTTTGCGACGCCGACGCAAAAGTGGGAACCGCCGCTCGGATGTTCGCCGTTTTTGGCAGAGTGAGTGCTGGCACTCCGGCGAAGCGAAAGAGCGCGAATGCGCCCACGAAAGTGGCGTGTTTGGACGTGCTTGACGACGACCACCGCAGGAAAACGAAAAACCACGTCAGCCGGGGCGAGCGACCCATGGCGGTCTGGGTGCTTATCGCTGCTATTATAGGGGCACCCCGGCAGACGCAAAAAAAAAAAAAATTTTTTTCGACATTCTTTTTTGCTCGTCGACCTCGGGTGACCCAGGTCGCAGTGGGAGCCGCGCACGAAAGCGGCGTCGCGAGACGGCTTCGCGGTCGCTAGTCGCACGAGCTCGGCAACCGCGTCTGCCGGGGCGGAGTTCGGGACGCCGACGGCTAAGTGGGAACCGCCGCTCGGATGTTCGCCGTTTGTGGCCGAGTGAGTGCTGGCACTCCGGCGAAGCCAAACGGGGCCGATTCCGGCACGATATCGGCGTCTTTCTACGTGCTCGCCGGCGACCGTCGCACGAGTACGGCAAAGTGCGTCTGCCGGGGCGGGGTTTGCGACGCGTACGCAATAGTGAGAACCGTCGCTCGGATGTTCGTCGTCTTTCGCCGAGCCAGTGCTGGCACTCCGGCGAAGCCGAACGGAGCCGATTCGGGCACGATATCGGCGTCTTTCCACGTGCTCGCCGGCGACCGTCGCACGAGTACGGTAAACCGCGTCAGCCGGGGCGGAGTTCGGGACGCCGATGCGAAAGTGGGAAGCGCCGCTCGGATCTTCGCCGTTTTTGGAGGAGTCAGTGGCGGCACTCCGGTGAAGCCAAGGTGCGCCAATTCGCGCACGATATCGGCGTCTTTCGACGTGCCCGCCGGCCACCGTCGCACGAGTACGGCAAACCTCGTCTGCCGGGGCGGGGTTTGCGACGCCGACGCAAAAGTGGGAACCGCCGCTCGGATGTTCGCCGTTTTTGGCAGAGTGAGTGCTGGCACTCCGGCGAAGCGAAAGAGCGTGAATGCGCCCACGAAAGTAGCGTATTTGGACGTGCTTGACGGCGACCGCCGCAGGAGTACGAAAAACCACGTCAGCCGGGGCGAGCGACCCACGGCGGTCTGGGTGCTTATCGCTGCTATTATAGGGGCACCCCGGCAGACGCAGAAAGAAAAAAAAAATGGGGACATGGCGTGCGTCACCGTGCGGCTTCGCAGCGTTGCCGAAGTCGCCGAGCCCTTCGACTGAGCCGAACGGCGGACAGGGAACGTTGGTCGGCCGTTCTAACCTGTCGGTGCCACGCCGAGACGTCGTTAAGGAAAACCGCGTCGTGGGCCTCTACGACGCCGTCGAGTCGTTGTACGTTTGGTGTCCAGCGTGTCGGCGGCGAGTAGCGGACACGTCGTTCACGACTTCGGTCTTTCGCAGTCGACGCGAACTTGCGGAGAGTCGTGGTGCCTCACGTTTTCGGCAGAAACCGCGGCGGAATTTTCCCGTGCGTGCGCGCACGACCTCGGTGCTGTGCCGTCAGCGTAGTGTTGCACAAACTCGTGGCCTACCCAAGGTGCGGTACGTTTGCGGCCGTATCCTCGGTGGGAATTTCGTGAGTAGGGTCGCAAATTCTACGACCTCGGCGGGTTTGAGAGCGACGTAGACTTGTGGCACGCTCAACATGCCACACGTTTCGGGGCACACCCGCGGTGAAATTTTCTCGAGTACGCTCGTATTAGGGCCCAAGGAGGTCTGGGTACTTATCGCTGCTATTATGTGGGGGTTCTCGTGAGCGGCGTACGCGAAAGCGACCGGGTGTCTGATATGCGGCGGGCTTCGGCCTCGTCAAGCGTGTCCTCGGGTCTGCTCCAGGGGAATCCACGGCAGTCGTCTGCAGCCTCATCCGCTTGATGCGTTAGGGGCTGGTTGTCGGACGGTGCCGTTTTACCACGATATCGAGGTGTGTTCCGTGTCGTCCTCGGGCGATTCAGATGCGAAAGCGCCGAAGACGCGGGCGTGACCCGTCGTCTGGCGGCTTTGCAGTCTCGGCTCCGTTGCTAGTTCCGGCCGGTCCACCGACAGTGCAGCGGGCTTGGGCAACCCGCACGGCGCGACCGAGTCGATGCAACGAAAAAGAGCGAGCATGAACGTGCTTCTTGCCGCACGGCTCCCACTCGTCTTTCGGGAAGGTTGTGCCGTAGCGAGCTCGAACGCCGTCATCTCGGAGTGCAAAATAAGCGTGTTGGGGCGCCTGAAGGTGGCCTCCGCCGCACACAGACTGCGTCCGGCCCGCTGAGGGCGAGGACGGACGCGCAGTCGAACGATTACCTGGTTGATCCTGCCAGTAATCATATGCTTGTCTCAAAGATTAAGCCATGCATGTCTAAGTACATGCCGAAATAAGGCGAAACCGCGAATGGCTCATTAAATCAGTTATGGTTCCTTAGATCGTTTCTTCCTACTTGGATAACTGTGGCAATTCTAGAGCTAATACATGCAGTGAGCCTGGAGCCCTTTGGGTAACGGGTGCTTTTATTAGACCAAGATCGATCGGGTTTCGGCCCGTATTGTGTGGTGACTCTGGATAACTTTGTGCTGATCGCATGGCCACGAGCCGGCGACGTTTCTTTCAAGTGTCTGCCTTATCAACTTTCGATGGTAGGTTACTTGCTTACCATGGTTGTTACGGGTAACGGAGAATCAGGGTTCGATTCCGGAGAGGGAGCCTGAGAAACGGCTACCACATCCAAGGAAGGCAGCAGGCGCGCAAATTACCCACTCCCGGCACGGGGAGGTAGTGACGAAAAATAACAATACGGGACTCTTTTGAGGCCCCGTAATTGAAATGAGTACACTCTAAATCCTTTAACGAGGATCAATTGGAGGGCAAGTCTGGTGCCAGCAGCCGCGGTAATTCCAGCTCCAATAGCGTATACTAAAGCTGCTGCGGTTAAAAAGCTCGTAGTTGGATCTCAGTTCCAGACGAGTAGTGCATCTACCCGATGCGACGGCTCGGACTGAACATCATGCCGGTTCTTTCTTGGTGCACTTCATTGTGTGCCTCGAGATGGCCGGTGCTTTTACTTTGAAAAAATTAGAGTGCTCAACGCAGGCGAGTCGCCTGAATAAACTTGCATGGAATAATAGAACAAGACCTCGTTTCTGTTCTGTTGGTTTTTGGAATACGAGGTAATGATTAAGAGGGACGGACGGGGGCATTCGTATTGCGGCGCTAGAGGTGAAATTCTTGGACCGTCGCAAGACGAACTACTGCGAAAGCATTTGCCAAGAATGTTTTCATTGATCAAGAACGAAAGTCAGAGGTTCGAAGGCGATCAGATACCGCCCTAGTTCTGACCATAAACGATGCCAACCAGCGATCCGCCTGAGTTACTCAAATGACTCGGCGGGCAGCTTCCGGGAAACCAAAGTATTTGGGTTCCGGGGGAAGTATGGTTGCAAAGCTGAAACTTAAAGGAATTGACGGAAGGGCACCACCAGGAGTGGAGCCTGCGGCTTAATTTGACTCAACACGGGAAAACTTACCCGGCCCGGACACTGGGAGGATTGACAGATTGAGAGCTCTTTCTTGATTCGGTGGATGGTGGTGCATGGCCGTTCTTAGTTGGTGGAGCGATTTGTCTGGTTAATTCCGATAACGAACGAGACTCTAGCCTATTAAATAGGTGCGGGGTTCCCAGCACCTTACAACCTTCTTAGAGGGACAAGCGGCTCCTAGCCGCACGAAACAGAGCAATAACAGGTCTGTGATGCCCTTAGATGTCCGGGGCCGCACGCGCGCTACACTGAAGGAAGCAGCGTGTCTTTATCCCTGTCTGAAAAGACTGGGTAACCCGTGGAACTTCTTTCGTGATTGGGATAGGGGCTTGCAATTGTTCCCCTTGAACGAGGAATTCCCAGTAAGCGCGAGTCATAAGCTCGCGTTGATTACGTCCCTGCCCTTTGTACACACCGCCCGTCGCTACTACCGATTGAATGATTTAGTGAGGTCTTCGGACCGATGTCCGGCGCGGCCTTTCGGTTGCGCCGGTCTGTTGGAAAGATGACCAAACTTGATCATTTAGAGGAAGTAAAAGTCGTAACAAGGTTTCCGTAGGTGAACCTGCGGAAGGATCATTAACGGATTGTGAAGGGTGAGCGCCTCAGCTGCGTCTGCGCCCGACACTTTCTGCCGCTGACCCCGTTTGGACGCGGGGTCGGCTTTTCCCCACGGGGCTGCCTGAATGTGGAGCGGCACCCCGTGACAAATTGTTGCGCCCAGCGGACGCCAACACCGCGACCTTGGACGGTCGGCCAGGTGGCGGACGCGGGTACAAACGGCGCAACGCACTCATAGGTCGGCTTTCGACCCGCCACTGCACCGTGGCTCGAAGTGCTCGAAATGCGCGACCCGACCGCTGCGGGACCGCCTAGTACTGTAAACAGGAGCGGCGGAGCGCGAACGGCGAGTCGTGGTTACGTCGGTAGAAGGCGAGGCTGCGCGTTCCCGAAACGCCAGCCGAGTGCCCTCCCGACCGTTCGAGCGTGCAAGAACGAGACCCGACAATCGCGCGGCGACTGCCAAGTACGAGAGGAACGGCACAAGCGTCGGCGGTCGGTCAAGGAACTGGCGATGTGACGGGTCCGCTGTGCACCAGTGCATACCGTCCCGCCGTCCGCGGCAAGCGCCTCCGCGTCCTCGGGTGACGGAGGCTGCCGGTCGGTTCTTGCAGGCGAGGGATCTCGCTGGCACCGGTTCGCGTTGACGCGCGGCCGGTCATGGCACGGCGATGCGACGGCCGAGGTGCGCAGTACTCGATGGAGGAACCGCACGCTCCGATGACCGTCCCGCCCTCCGCGGCGTATGCGTACCGACCGTAATGGTTGCAGCAGCGCCGGCCGGCTTTTGAATTCGCCACACGAAACACGGTGCGAGATCGCGGTTAGGGGAGCGTCGACGTTGCCAGGCGTTTTGCTTGCTGCCGAGGGAAAGGCGGCACGGCCACGTCGCGCTCGTCGCGATTAGCGGGTCTGCGCGCTTTGGGAAGGTGCCGCAACGACTTGCCGAAAGAGGAAGCACGGAAGAACGAGGGACTTGGACGTCCCGACAATTGAACGCACTTGCGGCCAGGCCCTTGCTGGCTTCGTTCTTCCGCCTCGAGTAGGCTCGTACGCGGCTCCGGCGCCGAAAGTGGTCCTTGGCACCGACTTCGGTGGACGTGGGAAGTGCCGCGCAAGTACGGCGCGCCTGGCTCCACCTGTTGGCTAAAGTAGGCAGCCGGATCGGCATTTTGGTGTGCGGTGGCAAACCGTGGATGCGAAAAAAGCTTGTGCGATTTCGTGGAACAAAAAGCGGGGGTCCCCCTTTTTATGCGGAGGAGACCGACCCGCCCGCCGTGGTGAACCGCGACGCCACGGTAAAAACGGGAGAGGCTTGTCGATGGGACCGTGCATCCCGCGCTCCACGGAGGCCGGGAGGCGGCCGCCCGAGGAAATGTGTAGCCGTCGAGGCCCGCATCTGCGTGCACTCTTATCCAAATGGGTGTACCGCAGGCATTTTCTGGTTAGGCGGGCCAATGAGAGCGAGCACACAACGATACCTACGGGTCCGGCTTGGAGAACCGGCTTCGACGCCTCCCGAGTATTTATAGAGGGGTGGACCACGAAAGCACTCGCAAGTAGCGGAAGCGAAACGCCGTCCGAAACACACCGTTTGCTCGATTTGCGGCAGCCGAAAAAGGCGCGGCAGAGTTTTGGAGTCCAAGCGTGCGCTGAAAAGCGCCCTTCTTGGCCACTGTTTGGCCGAGTGCCAGAAACGTTTGGTTTTGACTGTACGGAATTGAACAAACACTTTTTCACGACTCTAAGCGGTGGATCACTCGGTTCTCGGGTCGATGAAGAACGCAGCCAGCTGCGAGACTTGGTGTGAATTGCAGGACACACTGAGCACTGATTCTTTGAACGCACATTGCGGCCTTGGGTCTTCCCTTGGCTTCGTCTGTCTGAGGGTCGGATCACATATCAAGAGAGCCTTCGGCGCACAAGGGAACGTGAGCCGTCGACTCGTTTTGACCGCGTCGGCAACACGGACAGCACGCTGAACACCTCACAGCGAGCGCCAACAGCGGCCACTCAAGGGCGAGACGGTGGCGACCGTCGTGCCAGAGCCCAACCGAAACGGGGGCGACCGACTGCATTGAGGATGTGGCACCTCGTTGAGACCGCCGCAGGACTTCGAGTCGGAAGGAAGCCTGCAGGGAAAGTGCGGTCGAGGTTGCGTACTCCTCTCTGCGACCGGGCGCGCAAGAGCTGCGAGAGCCACGGACGCGCAACTTTAACGCACGGTAAACACGAGGAGCGAAAGCCGGCCAGCAAAGCTTCTCCAGCCGTGCGCAAAGTGCGCGAGATCGCAGCCTTGCGTTGCGCTTGTTGCCCTCGAAGTAAGCAGGGTGTCCCGTAGACCGGGCGCTCGAACACGCTGCGGGGCCGTGCCTCCTCCAGGCTTTGCCGCGCGAACAGGGAACGTTCGCGCGCAAAGCGCAGGGAGGTGAGGAGGCTGCGCCCGACGTTTGCGGTTCGCTGCGTACGCGGTTGATGCGGAGAGCACGGCGCGACGACTTGCCGCGAAGCGGAAAAAGTCTCCCGCACGAGTTGGCGAAACGTTGGCGAAGCTTAAGGCGTTCTCGTCGTAGTCCGCCGTCGGTCTAAGTGCTTCGCAGTTCCCGTCCCGTTCAAAAAACTGGGCCACTCCAGTTGGGGCGGGGGCGACGCTACACGAGACGATGCCTCTCGCCAGGCTGCGTGGCTGCCCTTGCGGCGGCGGCGACTGGCCTCGGCGGTGTTTGGGCTTTCGACACGGT
>NW_027465200.1:0-7500 GCF_043290135.1 Rhipicephalus microplus | reverse complement strand
CGAGACAAAGCTCGGCCCTAAACCGCGCCAAGTACGGAAGGAACGGCGCGGAGAGGGCTCGAGACAAAGCTCGACCCTAAACCGCGCCAAGTACGGAGGGAACAGCGCGGCTAAGGGCTCGAAACAAACCCTAAACCGCGCCAAGTACGGAGGGAACAGCGCGGCTAAGGGCTCGAAACAAACCCTAAACCGCGCCAAGTACGGAAGGAACGGCGCGGAGAGGGCTCGAGACAAAGCTCGACCCTAAACCGCGCCAAGTACGGAGGGAACAGCGCGGCTAAGGGCTCGAAACAAACCCTGAACCGCGCCAAGTACGAAAGGAACGGCGCGCAGTAGGGGTTTAAAACAAAGCTGGTCCCAAAACCGCGCCAAGTACGAAAGGAACAGCGCGGTCGAGACTCGGAAGAAAAAGCTTTCAAAGTGTCGTAGCACGATGCACACTGCTGTTCGTGTGGAACAAACGTGACTACCGTGCTGTACGGTGGAGTTCTGTGCGCAAAAGCGGCGGGTGTGTTTCTAAGCACCACAGCGTTGTGTCAAAAAAGAGGTGCCTGAGAGAAACGCATGCGACTGCCGTGCTTTGCGGCATAGCACCGTGCGCAAAAACGGTGCGCATGCAAGAGGTGTCAGAGCTAGCGAACTTTTGCCACGAGCAACAGGTCACTAAAAGCCTATAGATGACGGTGTTGGAGGAAAAGAAAAATATCGAGAAAGCACTGCGGTGTGCCGTGCGTAGGGACGGGCGCGCGTGCCACATGCCGCCGAAATATGGGTGTCGGAGAAAACAGAGTGCCGCGCGTAACGAGGGGCGCGCGTGTTACAGAGAGATATGCCCAAACGCATGAAAGTGTACGCAGGTGTCCTAAGGCAGTTTTTTTTTTTTTTCCTCATTTTGATGTCGCCCCGGCTGACGTGGTTTTCGTTTTTCCGTGCCGCCCCGGCTGACGCGGTTTTCGTTTTTCCGTGCCGCCCCGGCTGACGCAGTTTTTGCGCCGCCCCGGCTGACGCGGTTTTCGCGCCGCCCCGGCTGACGCGGTTCCGACTTTGCACTTTTTGGCTCACCCCGGCTGGCGGCCCACTCACTCGATCGCCAGGTCTGTTTGCCCCGGTGGTTCCACCGCCAGGCTTAAGCGCGAACTTTTTTTGTTTGTTTTCTTTTGATTAAGCGCAAGCTTTTTTCTTTGTTTTCTTTTGATTAAGCGCGGGCTTTTTTCTTTGTTTTTTTTGCATTCGCCCCGGCAGACGCGGTTTTTGCGCCGCCCCGGCTGACGCGGTTTTTGCCGCCCCGGCTGACGCAGTTCGGACTTAGCACTTTTCGGCTGTGCCTGGCTGGCGGCCCACTCACTCGATCGCCATGTCTGTTTGCCACAGTTTTCCCGGTGGTGCCGCACCCGGGCTCGCCCCGGCTGACGCGGTTTCGTGCCGCCCCGGCAGACGCGGTTTTCGCGCCGCCCCGGCTGACGCGGTTTCGTGCCGCCCCGGCAGACGCGGTTTTTTGCCGCCCCGGCAGACGCGTTTTTTTTTTCTTTCGCCCCGGCTGACGCAGTTTTCGCGCCGCCCCGGCAGACGCGGTTTTCGCGCCGCCCCGGCAGACGCGGTTTTTTGCGCCGCCCCGGCTGACGCAGTTCGGACTTGGCACTTTTTGGCTGAGCCTGGCTGGCGGCCCACTCACTCGATCGCCATGTCTGTTTGCCACAGTTTTCCCGGTGGTGCCGCACCCGGGCTCGCCCCGGCTGACGCAGTTTTCGCGCCGCCCCGGCTGACGCGGTTTCGTGCCGCCCCGGCAGACGCGGTTTTTTGCGCCGCCCCGGCTGACGCGGTTTTTTGCCGCCCCGGCTGACGCAGTTCGGACTTGGCACTTTTCGGCTGTGCCTGGCTGGCGGCCCACTCACTCGATCGCCATGTCTGTTTGCCACAGTTTTCCCGGTGGTGCCGCACCCGGGCTCGCCCCGGCAGACGCGTTTTTTTTTTTCTTTCGCCCCGGCTGACGCAGTTTTCGCGCCGCCCCGGCTGACGCGGTTTCGTGCCGCCCCGGCAGACGCGGTTTTTTGCGCCGCCCCGGCTGACGCGGTTTTTGCCGCCCCGGCTGACGCAGTTCGGACTTAGCACTTTTTGGCTGAGCCTGGCTGGTGGCCCACTCACTCGATCGCCATGTCTGTTAGCCACAGTTTTCCCGGTGGTGCCGCACCCGGGCTCGCCCCGGCTGACGCAGTTTTCGCGCCGCCCCGGCTGACGCGGTTTCGTGCCGCCCCGGCAGACGCGGTTTTCGCGCCGCCCCGGCTGACGCGGTTTTTGCCGCCCCGGCTGACGCAGTTCGGACTTAGCACTTTTCGGCTGTGCCTGGCTGGCGGCCCACTCACTCGATCGCCATGTCTGTTTGCCACAGTTTTCCCGGTGGTGCCGCACCCGGGCTCGCCCCGGCTGACGCAGTTTTCGCGCCGCCCCGGCTGACGCGGTTTCGTGCCGCCCCGGCAGACGCGGTTTTCGCGCCGCCCCGGCTGACGCGGTTTCGTGCCGCCCCGGCAGACGCGGTTTTTTGCCGCCCCAGCTGACGCAGTTCGGACTTAGCACTTTTTGGCTGAGCCTTGCTGGCGGCCCACTCACTCGATCGCCATGTCTGTTTGCCACAGTTTTCCCGGTGGTGCCGCACCCGGGCTCGCCCCGGCAGACGCGTTTTTTTTTTTCTTTCGCCCCGGCTGACGCAGTTTTCGCGCCGCCCCGGCAGACGCGGTTTTCGCGCCGCCCCGGCAGACGCGGTTTTTTGCGCCGCCCCGGCTGACGCGGTTTTTTGCCGCCCCGGCTGACGCAGTTCGGACTTGGCACTTTTTGGCTGAGCCTGGCTGGCGGCCCACTCACTCGATCGCCATGTCTGTTTGCCACAGTTTTCCCGGTGGTGCCGCACCCGGGCTCGCCCCGGCTGACGCAGTTTTCGCGCCGCCCCGGCTGACGCGGTTTCGTGCCGCCCCGGCAGACGCGGTTTTTTGCGCCGCCCCGGCTGACGCGGTTTTTTGCCGCCCCGGCTGACACGGTTCGGACTTTGCACTTTTCGGCTGTGCCTGGCTGGCGGCCCACTCACTCGATCGCCATGTCTGTTTGCCACAGTTTTCCCGGTGGTGCCGCACCCGGGCTCGCCCCGGCAGACGCGTTTTTTTTTTTTTTTTCTTTCGCCCCGGCTGACGCAGTTTTCGCGCCGCCCCGGCTGACGCGGTTTCGTGCCGCCCCGGCAGACGCGGTTTTTTGCGCCGCCCCGGCTGACGTGGTTTTTGCCGCCCCGGCTGACGCAGTTCGGACTTTGCACTTTTTGGCTGAGCCTGGCTGGCGGCCCACTCACTCGATCGCCATGTCTGTTTGCCACAGTTTTCCCGGTGGTGCCGCACCCGGGCTCGCCCCGGCAGACGCGTTTTTTTTTTTCCTTCGCCCCGGCAGACGTGGTTCCCCCCCCCCCCTCCGTCTTTCTTTTTGTTTTTTTTTTTCGCCGCGGCTGAAGTGGATTTTTCGGTGCCTCGACGCCCCGGTAGTCGCGGTTTTTCCGTTTCCGCACGGCCCCGGCTGACGCTGCTCGGTCACAGTCGCCTTTTGTGGTGATTGCAGACTTCTTGAGCGCGGGTGTTTTTTTTTTTTGTTGTTGTTGTTGTTTTATTACGCATTCGCTCCAGCAGACGCTGTTTAGACTTTTTGTTTCCTCTTTTATCCTGCGACGAGGTGACGAGGTTTATTCGGTGCCCCGCCGCCCCGGCTGAAGTGATTTTTCCTGTCCCGTGCCGCCCCGGCTGACGCGGTTGGGACTTCGCGTTTGTTCGGCCGCCACGGGTTTTGGCGCACTCGCTCGGTTGCTTGTTGTTGCCACTTGTTGCGAACCCAGGTTTCTTGAGCGAGCGCGGGCGTTTTTTCTTCCTTTCTTTCTTTGTTCTATGTGTTAGCGAATCGGCCTTTAATATCACACGAGGACTCACAACCAACAATTTTCAGTTTGAAGTGTAAAAAATCTGCAGGTGTTGACGTAACTGACTTGCCCCGTACCCTTGAGTACATCCATGAAGTTCTCGTAGTACTACTAAATCGCATTATTCCAAGTGGAGAAATTCCCATAAACTTGCAAACCTCTACACGAAAATCGGTGCGCGTGATAAAGTTGAAAATTATCGTCCGATATCAAATGTGCCTTCTATAACACAAATTCTAGGAAAAAAAAAAAAAAAAACACTTGTTCGCCGTTTTCTGCGCCGTGACTGGCAGCACTCCGGCGAAGCGAAACGGGGTCGATTCGAGCACGATATCGGCGTCTTTCGACGTGCTCGCCGGCGACCGTCGCACGAGTACGTCGCACGAGCGCGTCTGCCGGGGCGCCGTTTGCGAAGCCGACGCAAAAGTGGGAACCGCCGCTCGGATGATCGCCGCTTTCGGCAGAGTGAGTGTTGGCACTCCGGGGAAGCGAAACAGCGTGAATGCGCCCACGAAATCGGCGTATTTTGAAGTGCCCGCCGGCGACCGTCGCACGAGTACGGTAAACCGCGTCAGCCGGGGCGTAGTTCGGGACGCCGACGAAAAAGTGGGAAGCGCAACTCGGATCTTCGCCGTTTTTGCAGGAGTGAGTGGCGGCCCTCCTGCGAGACCAAGAAGCATCGATTCGTGCACGAATTCGGCGCCTTTCGACGTGATCGCCGGCGACCGTCGCTCGAGTAGGGCAAACCGCGTCTGCCGGGGCGGGCTTCGGGACGCCGATGCGAAAGTGGGAAACGCTGCTCGGATGTTCGCCGTTTTTGGCCGAGTGAGTGCTGGCACACGGGCGAAGCCAAACGGGGCCGATTACGGCACGATATCGGCGTCTTTCGACGTGCCCGCCGGCGACCGTCGCACGAGTACGGTAAACCGCGTCAGCCCGGGCGGAGTTCGGGACGCCGATGCGAAAGTGGAGAACGCCGCTCGGATCTTCGCCGTTTTTGGAGGAGTGAGTGGCGGCACTCCGGAGAAGCCAGGGAGCGCCAATTAGCGCACGATATCGGCGTCTTTCGACGCGCTCGCCGGCGACCGTCGCACGAGTAGGGCAAACCGCGTCTGCCGGGGCGGGGTTTACGACGCCGACGCAAAAGTGGGAACCGCCGCTCGGATGTTGGCCGTTTTTGGCAGAGTGAGTGCTGGCACTCCGGCGACGCGAAAGAGCGCGAATGCGCCCACGAAAGTGGCGTATTTGGACGTGCGTGACGGCGACCGCTGCAGGAGTACGAAAAACCACGTCAGCCGGGGCGAGCGACACACGGCGGTCTGGGTGCTTATCGCTGCTATTATAGGGGCACCCCGGCAGACGCAGAAAAAAAAAAAAAAATTTTCGACCTTCTTTTTTGCTGGTCGAGCTCGGGTAACCCAGGTCGCAATGGGAGCCGCGCACGAAAGCGGCGTCGCGAGACGCGTTCGCGGTCGCTAGTCGCACGAGCTCGGCAACCGCGTCAGCCGGCGCGGAGTTCGGGATGCCGACGGCTAAGTGGGTACCGCTGCTCGGATGTTCGCCGTTTTTGGCCGAGTGAGTGCTGGCACTCCGGTGAAGCCAAGGAGCGCCAATTCGTGCACGATATCGGCGTCTTTCGACGTGCCCGCCGGCCACCGCCGCACGAGTACGGCAAACCGCGTCTGCCGGGGCGGGGTTCGCGACGCGTACGCAATAGTGGGAACCGTCGCTCGGATGTTCGTCGTCTTTGGCCGAGCGAGTGCTGGCACTCCGGCGAAGCGAAACGGGGCCGATTCGGGCACGATATCGGCGTATTTCGACGTGCTCGCCGGCGACCGTCGCACGAGTACGGCAAAGCGCGTCTGCCGGGGCGAGGTTTGCGACGCCGACGAAAAAGTGGGAAGCGCCGCTCGGATCTTCGCCGTTTTTGCAGGAGTGAGTGGCGGCCCTCCTGCGAGACCAAGAAGCATCGACTCGCGCACGATATCGGTGTCTTTCGACGTGCCCGCCGGCCACCGCCGCACGAGTACGGCAAACCGCGTATGCCGGGGCGGGGTTGGCGACGCCGACGCAAAAGTGGGAACCGCCACTAGGATGTTCGCCGTTTTTGGCAGAGTGAGTGCTGGCACTCCGGCGAAGCGAAAGAGCGCGAATGCGCCCACGAAAGTGGCGTGTTTGGACGTGCTTGACGACGACCACCGCAGGAAAACGAAAAACCACGTCAGCCGGGGCGAGCGACCCATGGCGGTCTGGGTGCTTATCGCTGCTATTATAGGGGCACCCCGGCAGACGCAAAAAAAAAAAAAAAATTTTTTTCGACATTCTTTTTTGCTCGTCGACCTCGGGTGACCCAGGTCGCAGTGGGAGCCGCGCACGAAAGCGGCGTCGCGAGACGGCTTCGCGGTCGCTAGTCGCACGAGCTCGGCAACCGCGTCTGCCGGGGCGGAGTTCGGGACGCCGACGGCTAAGTGGGAACCGCCGCTCGGATGTTCGCCGTTTGTGGCCGAGTGAGTGCTGGCACTCCGGCGAAGCCAAACGGGGCCGATTCCGGCACGATATCGGCGTCTTTCTACGTGCTCGCCGGCGACCGTCGCACGAGTACGGCAAAGTGCGTCTGCCGGGGCGGGGTTTGCGACGCGTACGCAATAGTGAGAACCGTCGCTCGGATGTTCGTCGTCTTTCGCCGAGCCAGTGCTGGCAATCCGGCGAAGCCGAACGGAGCCGATTCGGGCACGATATCGGCGTCTTTCCACGTGCTCGCCGGCGACCGTCGCACGAGTACGGTAAACCGCGTCAGCCGGGGCGGAGTTCGGGACGCCGATGCGAAAGTGGGAAGCGCCGCTCGGATCTTCGCCGTTTTTGGAGGAGTCAGTGGCGGCACTCCGGTGAAGCCAAGGTGCGCCAATTCGCGCACGATATCGGCGTCTTTCGACGTGCCCGCCGGCCACCGTCGCACGAGTACGGCAAACCTCGTCTGCCGGGGCGGGGTTTGCGACGCCGACGCAAAAGTGGGAACCGCCGCTCGGATGTTCGCCGTTTTTGGCAGAGTGAGTGCTGGCACTCCGGCGAAGCGAAAGAGCGCGAATGCGCCCACGAAAGTGGCGTGTTTGGACGTGCTTGACGACGACCACCGCAGGAAAACGAAAAACCACGTCAGCCGGGGCGAGCGACCCATGGCGGTCTGGGTGCTTATCGCTGCTATTATAGGGGCACCCCGGCAGACGCAAAAAAAAAAAAAATTTTTTTCGACATTCTTTTTTGCTCGTCGACCTCGGGTGACCCAGGTCGCAGTGGGAGCCGCGCACGAAAGCGGCGTCGCGAGACGGCTTCGCGGTCGCTAGTCGCACGAGCTCGGCAACCGCGTCTGCCGGGGCGGAGTTCGGGACGCCGACGGCTAAGTGGGAACCGCCGCTCGGATGTTCGCCGTTTGTGGCCGAGTGAGTGCTGGCACTCCGGCGAAGCCAAACGGGGCCGATTCCGGCACGATATCGGCGTCTTTCTACGTGCTCGCCGGCGACCGTCGCACGAGTACGTCGCACGAGCGCGTCTGCCGGGGC
>NW_027465199.1:0-37156 GCF_043290135.1 Rhipicephalus microplus | reverse complement strand
TTTCGCCGCGTGATGCCGGCGATGCCACGCCAGGCGCCGATCTGCCTGGTATATACTTTCAGGCACACGCCGCACTGTTTTGCTTTGACGCATGCGCGTTTGAGCACACCCGGCGTCCCTTCGTCACGAAGCTAGGCAGACGTGGTGCATTTTGGGTAACGTGGTTGGTTCGAAATGCAGCACGTCGCATTTCGCACCGGTTGCCGCCAGACTGCACTGACAGACGCTGATAGCGTCTGGCGTCAGACTATAGAGTGTTCGCGTTTTGCTAGCGTAGCGTCGCTGCGCCCAGTGTGCGCTCGTCAACGTTACGTTGCAGTATATTGGGCCCTTCATGGTGCTCTCCCTGCCGTTTCGCTAGCTTCACATAATCCAAGTTTGGTATTACGGGACGTGAATGGACGACGAAGGTATCTGACTGGGGCAAACATGATAATCATGAAATTACGTGTAATGTAACAACACGCTCACATGCCACGCTCATGATGCGCTCGTAGTCGTTTCTCTAGCTTCACATATACCAAATTGGTATTGCATGACATCAATAGACGGTGAAGTTAAATGACACGTCCAAACATAATAATCATGATTTGCGTGTAATGTAAAACATGACTACGTGCTACGCTCATAACACGCTCGCGGCCATTTCGCTAGCTCCACATATACCGAATTTGGTATCAGGTGGCTTGAATAGATGATGAAGCTAAACGACACGTCCAAACAGAATGGGTGGTGATAACATTTAATAACCATTAAATGGTTACAGAGAGGTGATTGGGTTGGGGCCTTATTGGCCTCCTACCCTCACAGCACTAGGTGGAACCCCTATTCCGGGGCTCCATTGGCAAGCAACGCCGCCCGCGCACGTTGAACCAGAGCCTCTTGGGCCTTCAGGTCTTGACAGCCGAGCAGGGCCGCCTCCCAGTCCTCTCTCGTGGGATTGGGGTTGGGGGGGATAGATGGATTAGACTGGCACGCCCAGACGATGTGAAAGGTGTCAGCCACCTCACCACAGAACTGGCACGTGCCATCAAAGGATGAATTGAAATGTTTTAGCACCGCCGGGCACAGTACAGTATTGGTAAACAGTTTTAAAAGGAGGCGCTCGTCAGCGCGATGCAGTCCCTTACAAGGGTCTGGATAGCGCCGGTGCTCCTCCTTGTAGTAATTGGTAATATCTTTGAATGAAAGGGCCGAATTGTCTGATTGCGAGTAGGCTTCCAAAGACAGGGAGATAGCCCGGGATGAGAGTGCGCGGGCGGCCTGATCGGCCTGTTCGTTACCCCTGAGTCCTTGGTGACCGGGTGCCCAAACCAGATTTCGCGGAGTTGGATTAACGTATCGGCAGCTAGGTTCTAGTATGCGCTGAGCAAGCGGTGAAGCCCACCCTAGCTGATAGTTCCGACAGGCCCCTCGTGAGTCGGTGATGATATGTTTAGAAGAGGGATAGGTGAGAGCCAGAGCGATGGCAACCTCCTCCGCGTGTGTTGCGCTGTAGGCTTTGAAAGTGAGCCCGTTTACAGTGCTTGCGTTGTGTATGACTGCGGCAGTATACCACCCCCCATGGTGCGGGCCGGCAACGTCCACGTAGCACACGTGTTCCTCTTGACCAAAGTGTCGCTGCAACGCTTCCGCGCGCGCCTGGCGGCGACCACTGTGGTTTTCTTTGGACATGTTGCGGGGAAGGGGTCGGACCCGGAGGGCGCGTCTCCAAGGTTCTGGCACTCTCACCCTTTCCTCAATATAGTAATCGTGTTTGATGTGTATTCGGTCCAAGAGGCGGCGACCGGAATGGGTCTGTGCAAGGCGCGTGTATTGGTTAACGAGGTGGGCTTCTCGAAGTTCCCGGTAGGTATTCACCACGCCTAGGGCCAGAAGTCTCTGGTTGGACGTGGTGATAGGGAGGTCGAGAGCCCGCTTGATAACTTTACGGTGGATGACCTCGAGTTGATCATCCTCGTGTTTGCGCAGGTGCAAGTAGGGAGTCGAGTAGAGTATTCTACTCGTTACGAAAGCATGGGCAAGCCGCATTGCATCCCTGCTTCGTAATCCGCCCCGCTTGTTGGAGACCCGGCGGACCATACGGCCCACCTGGTCTCCCACCGTGCGAAGTTTGGCTATTGTGGTGTCGGCCTTGCGTTGGTGGTGTATGAAGAGGCCAAGGACGCGGATCTCCTTGGCCTCACGGATCGGTCCCGAGGGAAGACTGATATGGAGCTGAGTTGTGTCCTGAGGGGAGGGACGTACGTGCACAAATTCTGACTTATCCGGGGCACACTGGAGTCCGCAGTAGGTTGCGTAGTCGTCGACTACAGTCGCTGCTGCTTGCAGGCATGACTCCATGTGACCCAGGTTACCTTGCGTGGCCCAGATCGTGATATTGACACGTGCGGTTCTTTTGGTTTACGAAGGAAGACGCTATCACTTTCTGTTAAGCGCAACGCAGGCCGCGTTTATCTTGTATGCCACTCTGGAACGCGTTACGACGCGTGTATAAAAAACTGACACGTGCGGTTCTTTTCGTTTGCGAAGGAAGACGCTATCACTTTCTGTTAAGCGCAACGCAGGCCGCGTTTATCTTGTATGCCACTCTGGAACGCGTTACGACGCGTGTATAAAAAACTGACACGTGCGGTTCTTTTCGTTTGCGAAGGAAGACGCTATCACTTTCTGTTAAGCGCAACGCAGGCCGCGTTTATCTTGTATGCCACTTTGGAACGCGTTACGACGCGTGTATAAAAAGCCGGCGCAGTGCGCCACTGGGGGTCTTTTTTTTTCCGTCGGCCGACGACTGTTCACGCCACTGTTGCTATGAGTTGTGTTTGGCCCCGTTTTGCTGGGCACAAGTTCGCCCAATAAACAGTTCGCCTGACACCGCCCTGACTCCTGCGTGCTTCCTCTCAAGTGCTGCGTGTATCACAACCTCGTGACATCTGGTGGAGGTGCTTCTCGGTCCATGTACCGTACGCCCCCGTCCAGCCGTGAGCCAAGCCCAAGCCGGCAAGAGGACGACGCCGACCCGGTCGTTCGAGTGAGCCGAAGACAACAAGGACTACCACCCGAATACCTGCCGCTCCCCGACAAGGACAAGAAAACGAAGGCTGCTACGAAGCCGGCATCCACGATGACGGAAGCAAGGTCTTCGGCAACCGTCGTCGTCAACCAGCCCAAAGAGCCGCCTACCTTCCGCGGATCGACCTACGAAGACCCGGAAAGCTGGCTTGACATTTACGACCGCGTCGCAGCCCTCAATACGTGGGACCCGGACGACAAGCTACGTCATGTGTATTTTTACCTGGAAGACGCCGCAAGGACTTGGTTCGAGAACCGCGAGTCAACGCTTCGAACCTGGGACGACTTCCGCGTTGCTTTCCTGCGCACCTTTGCAAGCGTCGTGCGAAAGGAAAGAGCCGCAGCACTGCTTGAAACTCGGGTGCAGCTCCCCAACGAAAACGTAACGATCTTTACGGAGGAGATGACGCGACTTTTCCGCCACGCCGACGCCGACATGTCTGAGGACAAGAAGGTTCGCCTGCTTATGTGAGGAGTGAAGCAGGAGCTCTTCGCCGGACTGATCAGAACCCCGCCAAAGACGGTACAAGAGTTCCTCTCCGAGGCTACCACCATCGAGAAGACTCTTGAAATGCGGACCAGCCAATACGATCGGCGCATGTCGCCAGACGTCGCAGAAGTCCGAGGACTCTGCCCCGACGACCTGCGCGAGACCATACGTGCTATTGTTCGTGAAGAACTGCGCCGCATGTTGCCATCGTCTCAGCCCCAAGTCGCCTCTCTCGAAGACGTAGTCCGCGAGGAACTACAGCGCTCACTGAGCGTTCCTGAACGGCCACAGCCCCAACCGGAGGCGATGACCTACGCCGCTACTGCACGACGACCTGTCGCCGCTCCTCGCCAACACCAGGAGCCAACGTCTCCGCAGTTTCGTCGCCAGCCACCGCCGCCACCCCCGACGCCTTGCCGCTCGCCAGTAATCCAGCGCTCGCCGAGGAAAACTGACGTTTGGCGCACCCCGAACCACCGCCCACTATGCTACCACTGCGGCGAAGCCGGGCACACCTACCGCTACTGCCAGTACCGTGAGATGGGACTGCGTGGCTTCGACGTGAACGCGCCGCGTCCGCGCCCAGGTGAGCGACCTCGCGACATCGCCGACTACATCGCCGGATCGCAGTGGCAACAACGACGACCATCCCGTTCACCTTCGCCTGGCCGCTACGTCTCCCCGGATCGCCGCCAGTACACCGGCCCTAACCGGGGCCGATCCCCAAGCCCCTACCCGGGAAACTAAAGGCAGCAACCGATGGAGGTGCGGTTGCTGCACGACGCAATGCCGAAGATTCTCCTCCGCCGCCGCCGCCGCTGCCGATGACGACGACCACGACGCACGAACTTTCCCGACGTAGTCGCAGTACGCCGCCTGAGCAGAGTCTTTACGACAAAGCCTCGCCGCCGACGCGACATAGCAGCACCGGACCAAGCCGACGCAGCCGTGATCCGACGCCCCGACCTAACCGGAACGCCAGACGACGAACCACCGACCTCGACGTGATCATCGACGGCCACAGCGTCACCGCCCTAGTCGATACCGGCGCCGACTACTCTATCATCAGTGGTCTCTTCGCCGCTAAGCTCAAGAAGGTAAAGACTGCATGGGAAGGACCGGATATCCGAACAGCAGGGGGCCACCTTATAACACCGACTGGAACCTGCACGGCAAGAGTCACGATTCACAGCCAGACGTATTCTGTGAATTTTGTGGTCCTGCAGCAATGCTCGCGAGACGTCATTTTAGGCATGGATTTCCTGGACCAGCAAGGCGCAGTAATCGACCTAAGATCCAGGTCAATCACGCTGTCCACGGATAATGCAACGGCGTCAGACTGCAACGTCGCTCACAATGCCTTGAATGTGACAGAAGAGCAGGTAACCATCCCGCCACTGTCGAGCGTCATCATTTCCGTCGGCACCAAAGCGTCTACCAACTTACAAGGTGTCATCGAAGGCGACCAGCACCTGCTCCTAAACCGCCAGATGTGCGTTGCAAGAGGCATAGCCAAGCTTCATAACGGCGAAGCCAAGGTAATGGTGACGAACTTCAGCAACGAATATAGGCACTTAAATAGGGGCACGACGGTAGCACATCTAAGCGAATTTGTGGAAGCGAGCAATGCCTTCGCCCTCACTGATTCTCAGGGAGCCGCAACGTCGACAGCAGTGTCCGCGCCCGCCTTCGACGTCAATCAAAGCCTTTCCAGGCAGCAACAAAAGGAGCTCAAAGCCTTACTCCACCAATACAAGGACTGCTTCTCGTCGTCGTCGAGGCTTCGTCAGACCCCTCTCACGAAACATCGCGTCATAACCGACGAATATGCCCGTCCGCTCCGTCAGAGCCCCTACCGAGTTTCTGCACGGGAACGCGAGGCCATCAAGCAACAAGTCGACGAAATGCTGCGTGACGACATCATTCAGCCGTCTACGAGTCCGTGGGCATCACCCGTGGTGTTGGTGAAGAAGAAGGACGGAACCCTACGTTTTTGCGTCGATTATTGTCGCCTGAACAACATCACGAAGAAAGACGTGTATCCCCTCCCACGGATAGACGATGCTCTGGACAGACTCTACAACGCCAAGTATTTTTCGTCGATGGATCTCAAAACCGGCTACTGGCAAATCGAAGTAGACGAGAGAGACCGAGAGAAGACTGCCTTCATAACACCAGACGGCCTATTCGAGTTTAAGGTCATGCCCTTTGGTCTTTGCTCGGCGCCTGCGACGTTCCAACGGGTTATGGACACAGTACTCGCAGGCTTGAAGTGGCAGACTTGCCTCGTCTACTTGGACGACGTAGTCGTATTTTCTTCCAACTTCGGCGAGCACCTCCGGCGCCTTGAAGCTGTTCTTCGGGTAATCAAAGCCTCGGGACTTACCCTGAAGCCAGAAAAGTGCCGCTTCGCCTACGAGGAACTATTGTTCCTTGGCCACGTTATCAGCAAGTCGGGAGTGCTCCCTGATCCACAGAAAACAGCTGCGATCGCCGACTTTCCTGCACCCACCGACAAGAAAGCAGTACGCCGATTTCTTGGCCTCTGCGCTTATTACAGGCGCTTCGTGAAGAACTTTTCGCGGATCGCCGAGCCACTGACGTACCTCACGAAGGCCGACGTCGACTTCAAATGGGAAACGTCGCAAGTCGAGGCATTTCAAGAATTAAAGCGACGCCTGCAAACGCCGCCAATACTGGCGCACTTCGACGAAGAAGCTGACACCGAAATTCACACGGACGCAAGCAGCACAGGGCTCGGCGCCGTGATCGTGCAGAGGACCGACGGACTTGAAAGGGTCATCAGTTACGCTAGCCGGTCACTTTCGAAGGCAGAAGCCAATTATTCCACGACAGAAAAGGAATGCCTTGCCATCATCTGGGCTACATCAAAGTTCCGCCCCTACCTGTACGGCAGGCCTTTCAAAGTCGTGAGTGACCACCACGCCTTGTGTTGGCTAGCTAACTTGAAGGATCCATCAGGGCGCCTCGCACGGTGGAGTCTCAGACTACAAGAATTTGACATCACCGTCGTCTACAAGAGCGGACGAAAGCACTCCGACGCCGACTGCTTGTCTCGCGCCCCTGTCGATCCGCCGCCCCAGGATGACCAGGACGACGACTCTTTCCTGGGACCCATAAGTACTGACGACTACGCGGAACGCCAACGGGCTGACCCGGAGCTTAAGATCCTCATGGACTACCTGCAAGGCAAGACCGCCGACGTGCCGAAAGTATTCCGCCGAGGACTGGCTTCGTTTTTCTTGCGAAACAACAACCTCCTGAAGAAAAACTTCTCGCCGCTCCGCGCCGACCACCTCCTCGTGGTACCTTCAGCGTTACGTCCAGAGGTTCTGGAAGCATTACACGACGACCCGACAGCCGGACATCTTGGTGTTTCCCGCACACTGTCACGAATACAAGAGAAGTACTATTGGCCTCGCCTCGCTGCCGACGTCGCCCACTACGTAAAAACATGCAGAGACTGTCAGCGACGCAAGACGCCGACAACTAGGCCAGCCGAACTTCTGCAACCCGTCGAACCACCTCAACGGCCATTCCAACAAATCGGCATGGACTTACTGGGGCCGTTCCCGACGTCAACTTCTGGCAACAAATGGATTGTCGTAGCGACTGACTACCTCACCCGCTATGCCGAAACAAGGGCCTTGCCCAAGGGCACTGCCGCCGAGGTCGCCATGTTCTTCATTGAGAACATCGTCCTCCGCCACGGAGCCCCCGAGGTCCTCATCACCGACAGAGGTACGGCCTTTACGGCTGACCTAACGCAAGCGATCTTGAGGTACAGTCAGACAAGCCACCGCCGAACCACCGCGTACCACCCACAGACGAATGGCCTCACCGAGCGTCTAAATAAGACCATCGCCGACATGCTGGCCATGTACGTGGACGTCGAGCACAAGACGTGGGACGCCATACTCCCGTATGTAACCTTCGCGTACAACACGGCCGTGCAGGAAACGACGCAGTTTGCTCCATACAAGCTCGTCTACGGACGGAGCCCAACAACTACGCTTGACGCCATGCTACCGGTCAGCACCGACGAAGAAGACCTCGACGTCGCCAGCTACCTGGATCGCGCTGAAGAAGCTCGACAGCTAGCTCGCCTGCGTATCAAGAGCCAACAGACGGTCGACAGGCGCCACTACAACCTTCGACGACACCACACCGAATACCAACCAGGTGACCTTGTCTGGGTCTGGACGCCGATACGACGACGGGGATTGTCTGAGAAGCTCCTGCGACGCTACTTTGGACCCTACAAAGTAGTCCAACGTCGTGGTGAACTGGACTATGAGGTCGTGCCCGATGGCTTAACGTCATCCCAACGACGCCGTGCACGACCCGAAGTCGTACACGTGGTGCGACTTAAACCTTATTACGCGCGCTGATTAGCTGTGACGCATTGTTAATGTAATTTATTGCATGTACTCTCTCTTATGTTCTGTCTTTAGCATCGGGACGATGCTTTTTCAGAGGGGGGTAGTGACACGTGCGGTTCTTTTGGTTTACGAAGGAAGACGCTATCACTTTCTGTTAAGCGCAACGCAGGCCGCGTTTATCTTGTATGCCACTCTGGAACGCGTTACGACGCGTGTATAAAAAAACTGACACGTGCGGTTCTTTTCGTTTGCGAAGGAAGACGCTATCACTTTCTGTTAAGCGCAACGCAGGCCGCGTTTATCTTGTATGCCACTCTGGAACGCGTTACGACGCGTGTATAAAAAACTGACACGTGCGGTTCTTTTCGTTTGCGAAGGAAGACGCTATCACTTTCTGTTAAGCGCAACGCAGGCCGCGTTTATCTTGTATGCCACTTTGGAACGCGTTACGACGCGTGTATAAAAAGCCGGCGCAGTGCGCCACTGGGAATTTTTTTTTTCCGTCGGCCGACGACTGTTCACGCCGCTGTTGCTATGAGTTGTGTTTGGCCCCGTTTTGCTGGGCACAAGTTCGCCCAATAAACAGTTCGCCTGACACCGCCCTGACTCCTGCGTGCTTCCTCTCAAGTGCTGCGTGTATCACAACCTCGTGACAATATCATCCGCGTAAAGAGCGTGATGTATCCCTGGTAAAGAAGCCAATTTGGGGGGAAGATGAAGCATGGCTATATTAAATAGGAGGGGAGAGAGGACCGCGCCTTGAGGAGTTCCCCTCGAGCCGATGACGTAAGGCCCATGTTCCTCATCTTGTATGCGTATGTAGGCTCGACGGTCTGTAAGAAACTGTCTAACATAATTGAATGTTTTATAACCACAGTTGGTCTGACTGAGGTGGTCAAGGATTACCTCATGCTTCACGTTGTCGAATGCTCCTTTAAGATCCAAGGCCAGGACTACCTTGTCATTGTGGGGGCATTCAACAGGATCTAATATGTCATGGTGGAGCTGTAGAAGTATATCCTGGGCTGACTTCTGAGGGCGGAATCCAAACATGGTGTCCGCAAAAGTGTGCTGTGTTTCTAGAAACTCGGAGAGTCTGTCGCGCACCATCGTTTCCATCAGCTTGCCGACACAAGACGTGAGGGAGAGGGGGCGAAGGTTCTCCACGTCAATAGGTTTACCTGCCTTCGGGATGAAGGTCACGAGAGCTGATTTCCATTCAAGAGGGAGAGGAGTTTCTCCGTCCCAAATGCTATTGATGTATTTGAGGAGCGTGGCGTAGGCTGCGTCGGGAAGATTGGCCAACAGTTTGACCGTAACCTGGTCACGCCCTGGTGCAGTGCCACGCTTCATCTTGCGTAAGGCCGCCTGGAGGTCGTGGAGCTGGAACGGGGTGTCCAACTGCGTGTTCTTTTTGCCTGCGTAGGAGTATGCGGCCGTCCGGGGGTCCTTGGTGGTGCACAGGTATCGGTCCCTGAGCGTGTTTGCCAGCTGTGTTGTCGTTCCTGTAAAGTTGTGCATGACCTTATGTAAGTGACGTTGAGTTTCCGTGCGTGTTTGTGTTGGATCGATGAGAGCGCGAAACAGGCGCCACGTATTGCGACCAGACATCTGGCGTGCAGCCGTGTTGCACCTGTCCACCCAGTTAGTGTCGGCTAGCTGAGCAGCATATTCCGCAGCTTGCTCCGTGAGTTCTAGGATGCGTTTCTTGAGGTGTCTGTTATGTTTCTGTTTTTTCCATCGTTTGGTGAGGCTGCGGCGGGCCTGCCAAAGATAGAGGAGGTGGTTGTCCACGTCCGTTTGAGTTTCCGTGAGCTGTATCAGCTGTTCGTGTTGTTTCAGTGTAGACGTCAGTGATTTAGACCAGGTGTCGTATCCCGACTGGAGAGGGTCTACAATAGGTAGAGTGGTGCGGAAAGTTGTCCAGTCTGGGATACGAGCTTGTGTAAGTGGGCGTTTTAAGGGACGAATGTACACAGTTGTGTTTAATACACAATGATCACTACCGAGAGTGTCCTGTGTGTTCAGCCAGTCGGCATGGCGTATGTTGCGTGTAATTGTGAGGTCCGGGCAAGTATCTCGTTGAACAGAGTTGCCTACACGTGTTGGGCTGGCGGGATCAGTGTGGAGGGTGAGTCCAAGTGTAGAAAGAAGTTCCGCAAGCTTCCTTCCACGCGTGTCCTCTCGTGGGTAACCCCATAACCTGCTTGGGGCATTGAAGTCGCCGACGATCAGGAGGGGGTCCCGTCCTGCCACCTGCATAGCTTGTGTGAAAGTTTCGCTGAACGTGACGTTCTTAAGCTTTGGGGGACAGTAAATGTTTAAAATATGAACAGGTGGGTCAGATTGCCTTATAGGCAGCACCGACATCATTGTGTATGGGAAAGGCGGTGTTGTGGGGAGTGTGACTTCCTGGGCGGTATATTGCTTGTGAACAAGTATACATGTCTCCGGGTTGTGTTGAAATGTAGTGTAATTTGTTAGTTTGACGTCCGAGCCGGGTTCCTGAAGGGCAACCACGGCAACAAGGAACTCAAAGGTCTCAAGATAGAGGCGGAAATGAGCCCGCTTCTTGTGGTTCTTGAGACCTCTGCAGTTCCACTGTGTTAGTAACAATGGCTGAGTTGCTCTCCAAACAGAATGAATATGACATGGAAGTTATGTATGGCATAATTTACCTCCGCCTCGTATTGTTGTTCTGATTTTAAACTGACATATAGGCCTTCCTTATTCGTGCTTTGCATGTCATCGATTCCCACTAAACGTGGGATCTGCCTTTTTTTTTCTGAACAGTCAAGGGCTGCCTTGACAGTGGAGAAATCTGTCTTCTCAAAGTATCAAAAGTGAGGCCCGCGGGGCGGTTCTATACTTGTCCATAGTAGAGTACTTTGTGCTCTAAATCACTGACAACTTTTTCTAAGCACCACTTTCGAGGACGGCTTTATGCCTCTTCCCTTCGCCATAGTAATCGGTACCCCAAATCATAACCTATATCTAAACACATTAGAGAGAGCACTGATACATAAATGGCTTATGGAAAGTGTGGACTACAACTTTGGGACATGCGGCCGAGAAACCATAGAGTAATTATTGTAAGAGTAATGACTGGACACTCCCTGAACAATGCGTCCCACATTACTCCCAGCGTTCCTAGTGGCTGACATTAAACACAGACCAAGTGTCTTTTCTGGCCTCGCCTTCACGCCACACTGGTTTCAGTCTCAGCTTCGGCATTTCTTTTGTGGCGGTAGATGTTTATTTTTGCTAATCTATTTCGTGAGTGCTTTAGTTAGCCGTTTCTTTAGGGGTGAAGTATTGATATATATGGGGAGTTTAACGTCCCAAAGCCACCATATGATTATGAGAGACGCCGTAGTGAAGAGCTCCGGAAATTTTGACCATCTGGGGTTCATAACGTGCACCCAAATTCGAGCACACGGGTCTAAACATTACCGCCTCCATCTAAAATGCAGCCGCCAAAGCCGGGACTCGATCGCGCGACCTGTGGGTTAGCAGCAGAGTTTTAGGGGTGAAATGGGCTGCTGGCATGCCTGTTGCAAATAGGCATACAGTTTTTGCTAAAAAAATGCACACCCATTTTGTAAGTGAACCCCGTTTATTCAGAGAGCCGTAGCTATATAATATTGCCACATTCCTTCCTCAAGTTTTGTTATCGCCCTATTACACTCTTAGCAATCAAATCATACCTGCTTTGTTCCAGAAGCTTCAGGACTCTATTAGATATTTTTGTTAAGATTACGCCCACTTCGTGAATATTAGGTTTATTCTGGAACCTATGTGGCTGCTAGCGTTGAAGCTAGAATGTTCGATGGCACGTGTATAAAGGCCGACGTGCTTTACTGTTTGTCAGTTCATCGACGTTCAACACTCTGTTCGCCGCTATCAACGGCAGTGTCCTGCTGTAATCTGACTTTTCTTTTACTCGTGGCCACAAGTTTGGCCCAAATAAACAATTCTATACTCGACCTGCAGTCTGTTCCCTTCGTCTACGTCATGACCCCATGACTATATTACAAGTTCGCTAAACAAACGTTTATGAAGTAATGCATTACCTCCCTACAGTAACTTACTGGAAAGAATGCATAACGATGAATATTTATACAAACTGAGTGATATTGAGTTTATTGGAGAATACCACTGCCACGTAGAAAAACCACTATCGCATTGAGCAAACCGTAAAAAGGTACATATTATCCGGAAGCACATTCATTGTAAACAAGAACGTTTCAACACACTATTAAACATTAACAAATATTGTACAAAGTTCATAATAATGCGTTTGATTTAACATTCAGCGTGAATAATCAAACAAGCTGTAAAGAACTCAACATAAACAAGAGAAACTCCATGAGTAAAATTCTTAAAAATAACCTTGCCCTCACTGCCCAAAATAGCGAAGTTAGAGCGATGTTCAATGGCGTAGGCGTCGTCGTCCACACAATGGACTCCTTGCTTCTTAGTCATAGGTGCGCTATAGCTCCTTCACTTGGTGTTTCCAGCGATGTGAAATTCTGGGTGTTTTTTTTTTTCGGTAGATCTCAGTTGCACCGTCGAAGCCAGTTGACGCCTTTTCTTCTCACTACGGTGGATCATAGGGAACTGTCTATCGAAGCCATGGTCATCTTTAGAGTTGGTGAGCCAGCGGTTTTGTGATGATAAATATGCAGCAGTTTCGCACGAACGGCTTGAACACGGAACCGACATGCTTATGATGATTGCCTTCAGTATTCTGAGTGCAGATACCACATCTTTCAATTTTTTGCCAAACCTATGGCACACGGCTGACCCAAGATATCTAAACAAGTGGCTCGCTGCCACAGAATGCTCCCACCCATTAGCTGAAGCCAAAGAGAAAGCGCCGCCTAGCGTACGCAGCACCCCTATCCAATGCTGAAGCAGAATTGAGAGGAGTGGGTATTACCAGTTACTCACGACACGTTCGTGTCGTATTCCGTAGCACGAGAAGAGGAGAGGAGAGTATCCCCATCTACCATCATAGTCGCTGCTTTCAAATATTCATAGCTTCGGAAGGCCTATGTCACTCTTTGCTTACCTATACACAACGCTAAGAAGGAAATCAAAGGAGGAGGTCATGATGTCACTATTGCCTATTATGTACCACACGACTAAATTGTGCGAACCTGCTGTCAATGACAACACACGCCGTGACCATCAGGAGCTGTTCGGCTTCAACTCGTCCGAATGATGGCGGACCCGGCGCCCGGATTCAGGCGTACTATGTTAGTCACTGCGGAACATGGCCAGCACGTAATTGTCTTGTGTATCTATTGCGGTCGCGAGGTGACAAAAAGACCACAGCTTACATATACTTCAGAGCCTTAAGTCACCAGCTTCGCTATATAAGTTTCTTCCGCAAGAGAAGCGTGTTGCAAGCACTGTGAAGTGTTGAAATACTGCCCATGTCCGCTTTTTCTGTGCAACGTGTATTTGCAACTTCATTCGCGCTATCGTACAGCAGCTACAGCGGCTTTCCTGATCAAGGTTCTGTTGCTGCCATCATGTGTTCAATTTTGCCGTACATTGAGTGGTGATGCCGCCTGCAGAGGTTATACTATAGACATTTATGGGCCCTGCCTTGAATTTATATAAGCTCTATGAATCAAAACAGAGGAGCATGGAACTCAGAATATCAGGTACCTTGTGTAATTTGAATGTTCAATGTGTGCGCTGTGCCGTTGAATATTCAAGCCCGGAGGCCAACTTTTGAGTATTACAACTTAACTGCACCGACATAGGCTGACTCGGAATATCATTTTGCTGAAAAAACACTTTGGGGAGTGGAAGCAAAGCTCTATCGACTTTTTGATCGCGGGGCGTGTTTTCTTTGACAGCGAAAGTAGTATATGGCTAGGAGGAACAAAAATTGTCCGGCCGTGGTGTCACGAGTGTTCTGCATTGGCTGTGTTATTCAGTTACGTCATTCGCATTGTCGAACCCAAGCCTGCGCGCCATCGGCTGCGTTGTGAGCGACGTCGTCCATCCCGTAGGAGCCATGGCGCCGAGCGCACGCGGATAATTTTCTTCTGGAACCTTCCACATGGGTATACCACGGACAACTCTAAAGAGTGCCGAAAATGGAAATGTGAGAGAGCTCGCATTCGCCGGGCCGATGGTGTAGTCCGGGCACAAAAACAAGTCTGGGAGGCTGGGGGGGGGGGGGGGGAGAAGAGGGGGGAGTGATTTGAATTGAAAAGAAGAGAAAAGTTAGTCCTGTAACTGTCTCTCAGGGAGAGGACACCTCAACAGTAGCTCACGAGGGGTAGGGGTAAAGAAGGGATTGAAAGAATAGGCTTTAAAAATAAAGAAATAGAAAGAGAAGACGGAGAGAGCGAGACGCAGGGAGAGCGAACGACGGAAGTAAGGAGAAGACAGGAAAGATGTGGACTGTCGCAGAAGCCCGAGGACGTGGCGTCACTGGCGAGGGCTCTTGTCGCCGTCAGGAGACGGCGTAGGGCGAGTCCAGCAGACTAGAGCTACGCTGTCGTCGAAGATCGGCGTCAGAAGATGGCGTAGGGCTAGCCCAGTCGGCCAGAGCTACGCCTACGTCGGAGATCGCCAGGGCACAACCAGTCGGCACGAAGTCCAGCGAGCAAATCAGGTCTGGGACGCTGAGTGCCGACAGCAACTGCTAATCGATGATTCCGGCAGCCATCCAAGCCACTCCAATCACGAAAGAGAATGGAGACGCCGGTGGCGGGCATTCCTGCAAACCACGCCACCGATTTAGCTCGCGATGTGGAACGCTTGCAACAACGCAGCCTTGTGTCGTGTGTTGATAGCGCGAGTGCGTTCGCGGGGCGAACGCCTGCTTTTGGCCACCAGTTTTTCCCGCGCACTTTGCCTTCTGCTGCGAGGTCTGTGCACGCCTGCGGTTCGAGAACAAAATTAAGCACTGTGATTGCGAAACGCATTTAACACTGTAATCAGTCCAAGCTAATCTTACGTCTTACTTCATTAAAAATCGCGAACATGCCAACAATACTTGTGAAAAGCTTCAGTATCGCGTCGTGTTGAACCCACTGCTGAACAGCGGGTCCACACGTTCGGTGGTTAACCATTTGTACGGAATGCTTGTGCGGTGAATTTTTCTTTCTGCTCTCATATGTGAGGACGTTATGGCAAAAAATATTTAGGGCACATTGCATTTCAACACTCCCGAGATACAAGCGTTTTTTTTTTCATATTAAGACAAAGGGTCGGAGTGGGGTGTTCTTGTGGAAGGTGACCTGTGGCTTGAAAGGGTAGCCATAATGAGGTCCAGTCACTTTAGTAATTAAGGTTATCTAAATTTGGCAACGTCACGCTCTTCCTAGCGGTTTATAAAGCATGTCTTGCGCAAATTGGACTTCGCGCTGTGGTGTTCTAATACCTGCTGTCATTTTGGTGGCGGGGGCGGAGAAGAATTTGAGCCATCGTTACGCTGGTCTGCACAATATTGAGGGATGCAAAGGATGCCTTTTAGCACTTTGTGTAAGTTGGCTAAGGGAGGAGGTCACGGCGGTGTATCGCAGTACTGTTAGCTCGACTCTTTTTAGTACAATATCTTAAAGCTACTCGTTGATTCTGTTTTGACTTTACCAGTCTAGCGTTCAATCTGCTTTTGTTTGTTTTCCGAGCTTCGTGCTCTCTTGCACGATCTAAACGAGTTGTTGTGTCGGGGTAATCTCTGCCCTAGAATGATTTTTAATGTTCATTTTATTCATGGTCTTTGGGGTGACGTTCCACAAGCTTTATTCCCGCTTATAAATTTTGTGGACATAACTATAGGGATGCTAATAACCTCTAGGGTCGCATAGTTGTACATTGCTTTTATTGAGTTAGCTGAGGCGACTGCACAGAACTGTATATGCACCTTGTAGCTACGCTTTCAGGTAGTTAACGTTGTTTATCTTCATCGTGTAGTTACAGCAGCTCTAAGTTTCATTTTGCTGTGTAATAATAATTTTAACTAGTTTCAGTTCTGAAAGCAGTAACCAGGTTCATCCTGAATGATAGTGCATTTCACCAACTTCGCGAACGATAACGTCCAGATTTGAAGTTTAGAAGTTACGCAGAATCTCGGTGGACTTCACGATGGAGAATAGAAGCATGCCAGCTAAGGGTGACTGGGTTAGCCGCAAGTCTAATGTCGGTATTTTACTTTTTTTTGTTCACACACACGCAAACGTGGTAATTATGCGAAGCGAGTTTCCGCAAAATGGTAAATAGAGAAGCTTCGGCAGCATTGATGAACTGAAGGAACGCTTATCTTCTGTATGAAAAAAGGTACTTATTAACCAATAGGATATCAAGCTAGGGCTATTCATTTATAGCTAGAGGTTTCCCTGTAAACACGTTTTAGTTGTAGCATTATTTCTCCGTAGTAGGCTGTATTTTTGACTAGTTAAATGCGAAGCATTTCTTATCGAACTTGGGCGACTTTGAGCGTATCTATCTATTTATCTAGCCGCTTACGTTTGGGTTCTATCGTGGTCACCCCCTCAACTTGGTGTGAACCAGAATTAGCTTGGGAGGGTAAGATGATTTGACGAGTATGACGCGCTGGTCAAGACTTGAATACTGTCCCAATCCCGCCACGTACGTCGTCAAACACTTCCCAGCAGACAACGGCACATACCCCCAGGCGGGTATGTGCCCCTGGAGCGCGAGAACAAATTGTCCTCACAGGTGAATGCAAAATATCACGCTACACTGTAAATGACCTCACCTTGTTTGTTCATATAGCCTTACTGCTTATTTAAGTTTATTCATCTCGATGGCAAGAATGTCATGCCTTTGTTGAACAATTTTTGCATTGTACGTCACTGCATACGCTATAAGCTCTTTCGCTGTATACAACAGCTTGCATTATACATACGCATTGTTCACCATTGTTCATTTCTATGTGTGCACATAAGCTGCGTAAGATATATCCGAAAATAAAATTGTCTTAAACGAGATGTTCTTGCAGGGCGGTGTAACCTCCTTGGTTTTAGCAAGCGAGAATCCACGGGACTGCTTTCAGTTCTCCCATAATAGAGTAATAAATACTCTAAATCGTTACCTACTTTTTTCTAAACACACAGATGCTCATCTTTGTTAGGAGGTTTACGCAAGACAGTTAATGCTCTCCCATAGTACAGTACCTAATACTCTAAATTGTCACCCCCATTTTCTAAACACAGATGTGCCTGAGAGTTGCTTTACACGCACAAAACCCGGGATGGCTTTAAGCTCTCCCATAGTCGAGTACCTAGTGTTCTAAGTCGTTAACCTTTTATTCTAAGCAGCATTCAATTGTTGTTGACATGTGTGACAATACATATTTTGTAAACACAAAAACAAGTTTCTACGTACCAAAAATTGCACGGCCACCTCGACGAGCTCATGTGTAGTGACCGAATGGGGGGCGCTTTATTTTGGAAGGGCCTTGCTGAAAGTGTGGTCAGGGCACTAGTCCACGAACCGACATAAAGGGGGGGGGGGGGGGTCTTAGCATTCCTGACTTCTACGTTATTTGACGCGTATTAGTCTTCAGAAATACATGGGAACTCATCTTAAATGTGACATCCTGAGGCACAGAGCTCACAAAGTGCCTGATGAGAATTTCACGCAGTTTCTTTGGATGAGCAGACGAGACAGGACCGGTGACTCAGCGGCTACCGACGTACTATCCGTACGTAATGAAGTCTTTGCATTTATTACTAAATAATTGACCAGACTGTGAACTGATAAATATGTCTCCCACAGAAATATGTGAATGTATCGCCATGAAAAATTTAAGGGATTGTCAGCGCTAACATTTCCGCGCAAGACGATGCAGGTTCATGAAAACCACGACCCTATAAGCTCAAGTCCGCAACTTCAGTTGGTTCGCCTTGCCTATACGGCCGACCACCTTGCGGCGTGGGATGTGGCGCCCTCCGCCACACGTCCGCAGTGCGGCCGAACGGAAACCATAAATCCGATTCTTCCCAAATATCATGCGGCACATACTTTCTGGGGATTGGTGACCTGCCTGTTTCAAGTTAGGACGCATCGACAGTGGCGTCGCAGACATTTTTGTTGAGTTGATAATCTGTATTGGTGCTTTTGTATTGTGGAAGTGGAGGGGACTGGCCTGCCAGCGGGACCACCTGCGGAGAGCCGCGTTTCCTATGCTACATCGCTTAAGAGTCTTGATGTTATTACATCTGAACGAAGAGCTAGTCATTTTGAGGGAAGAAGCTTCCTCCTATGCGGGTTAACACGATTTATTGTTCTCAGAAAGAACTAAGTGACCATGCCTTGCCTTCATTACTGAATATATAGGCTACTGTGTGTAATATCACTGGAACTTGCATTTAGTATGGTGTACGTATTTATTTGTTTTAGGTAAATAATTGTTTTTTGCTGCTCCTCATGAAGTGTACGCACCCGGCACACAGTTTGCATTGCAAACGCTGGAATTTTCGTTTGCAGGTACTAATTGTTGCCATTGTGCAAGTGAATGTACATTAAGATATATTATGGATGTCTTGAGTACGAAATTGTGACAGAAGAATGTCTTTCGTGCGTGAATATTTTTTATGGAATGATATTCTCTTAAACACAGAAAGAAAACAAGTTAAGAGTGAACACTCCGTGAAATTGGCCCTCAGGAAGTACGTCACGACTACGTAACAAACTAGTGCTCTTACCAAAAGCAAGAAGACGCAAGTGCGAAAAACAAGAAAGTTATAATCAATCCAACAAAAAGTTGAAGTCGAATAGATCGCGGGGTAATCATCTATTAATGTTCTCGAGAGGTGCAGCTTGCAATTTCTTGTTTGTCTCGAGACTGTGGCACGTGATGCAGGTGTTGCATTGTTCATGTTCAATGTGCGGAAATTTCCTCGTCTCCTCGCGGTGTTTGTGTGAGCCTGAAGTTGGGAACAATGCAGTCAAACTAATTTATTTAGGCGAGGACTACCACACATATTCATAAGGCAAATTATAAACAGGTTCTCCATTTTTCGTAACGTGAGGGATGCATTTCTGTGTACGGTGTGTTAACTGAGGCTGATGAGAGCGTTACTTGGATATGTAGTTGGTACAGACTACATGAATGGCACTGTCTGCGGATATCTCGGGTAGGTGGTCTGAAATCCTCGCTTTTTGTCGGTCAGATTTTCTAATGAGTACGTGTTTTCAGTGACACGCAAAAAGCTGTACATGGATGCGTGCGATGCAATTTTACCTGTTCTAATGTACAGGGTCCTACACAGTAGAGGTGAAGAGCAACGCGTGCTAATAAGGGTTAACAGAGAGCAAATGGCTCCTGCCACAAAACTTTCTTTCAGGGACGAAGCTTCTTCAAGAGGCACCTGTTCGTCCCTCGTCGTAGTGCGTTACCAGTCTTAAGTTTTAACCTGCAAGGTTGTGCTGGTGGGAGATTTCTCCTGTGCATTGTTGAACAATCAAAAATTTGCAGCGTGCGCGTCAACTTAAAGCCGAATTGTCCGGTCTCTCATTCCGCATTAGCAGCCATTGGCATGTACATTAAGCACTATCTGACAGGAAAAGGTTGCTACGTTATACTCGCTGGGCGTAACATCTTTGTTTTAGAAAGGCTTAGCGAGCGTTGAGTCGCAGTGCCATGAATACAATGAACTAGTGTATACCATGTACTCGAGGTGGTTAAAGGTGGGAAGTAGACCCGAAGCGCAAGCCGTAAGAAAGAGTGCGTGTGCCACCTCTCATTTAATCCTTGGAATGTCTGCTGGATGGCGGTGCTTCTACATGAGGAATATAAGATGAAAAGATGCGAGATGGTGCTACTTGGAGTGTTGACTAGATGCACCAAGGGACACACAGACAGATGCATGGACGGACGCACAGATGGCTGCATGGACGAATGGAAGCATGGACGGACGCAGGGGTGGATACATGGACGAACGCAGGGACAGACGTACGGAAGGACGTGTGCAGGCATGAACAGACGCATGCACGGCCGGGCGGAAGGACGCATGGATGGTCACACAGACAGACGCATGGACGGACGGAAGCAAGAACGAATGGACCGACGGATGCTTCGCCCCACTCTCCATCATTCACCCCGTGGATATGCTGCCATTTTTTTAGGCTTCACACTGGTACTTTGCACGTCAAGGTATTTTCGGAAGGGCAGGGTGTCTTTCTACCCTGGGGGTCAGATTGTCTCATCTGGGATAGGCCGCAAACTATTCACCACGACTTTTGCATCGCTGAGAACGAGTGTATTCTTGGAATGTATTACAGAGGGAAATAAAAAAAGGAGTCCCGCTGGGCCCGTACGGTATAAGATTTCTCCCGATAGATAATGAGGATGGTTTCCTATTTGACTTATTAGTGTTAACAGGCCTCATTTGTTTACGGTTAGCCTGTATGTCAAGACTTCACTGTGATTGAGATGCACGACCCGCAAAATTGTACTTCTGAAAGTGCATGTCTAAATTCGTGGAAGTTCAGAAAACACAGGAGTATGTTCCCAAGTGGTTGTCGAGGGTGGAGCCTTTGACAGCTCTCAATAAGTTTTCAAATTGGTGACTATTCATTAGGACTGTCACTGTTTATTTTCGTGACCTTTACGCTATTGTCCATGTATATAGTGTCTGGGAACAAACAATAAAGAGAAAAAAAGAGTGTTAACCGCTGCGGGCAGACTTGGGCTCTGTGGTGGTAGTTTTCTGTTAACAGGTGCAACTCATCGAATACGAACAGGTGAATGTAGTTTAGGTCCTGAATTTTACTAGTGTACTGCCACATCACTTGGAAGCATTTGTACGACGGATGACCAGATGTTGTCATGTACACCAAATGCAGTGAAAGTAACACCCAGTATTGTAACGTTAGGAGGCCACAGTAAAGGCGACGGGAAACTGATACGACCGTAGGGGGTGCCATGAAGAAATACTGGCTTTTGGAAAAGTTTAACCTTGCGCCGGAGCTGATGTTTAATTGTGCTTTAATGTTTAATTAAATCGTGCCTTAATTAACTGCAGCCCAAGACGCTCAACTGCAGCCCAAGACGCTCAAATTCTCTAGCGTTCAGGTTTGACTGGCCAACAACCGGACCTCGTACATCTGTAAGCGAGTACAAGACGCATTTAATGTCCCCTAAAAATACTACATGATGAGAATTCAAAAGCAACGAATAAAGAGGGCAGAAAAATGCATTCGTTTCGCGGACTCCGCTGGGGCGTACACGCCAAGAAATCTTTTACGTAACAAAAAAAGGTGCAGAACCTGGTTTAAGGTAGCTTTATTTACGAAAGAAACATATATATACAGAATAAATTCATCTGTTACACTTTCGTCCTCAAGACATTTCTTATAGATCTTGATATGCATTCACATGCGCAATGAAAACTGTTTGTGCCTGCAAACAGGAATTATAACGTGCACACTGAAAACTACGTGCAGGGGTACGTACACTTCATTAAGAGGAACAAAAAACAACCATAAAAACAATCTATAAAAAATAATAAGTAATATACATACATATACCATACGAAATGCAAGTTTCACGGAAATTACAAACACAAGGCATGGTCACTTTGTTGTTTCTAAGAATAAACTGCGTTTACAAGAGCAAGAGGAAAGCTTCTTCCCCAATAATAATTAACTCTTCGTTCAGATGTGTTAGCCTCAAGGTTCTTAAGCGATGTAGCTGAGAACACATGGCTCTCTCTGGGCACAGGCATGCCAGTTACCTTCACTTCCACAATACATAAGCACCAATACAGATATTAACTCAACAAATATACCTCTGTGACGCGCCTGTCGTTGCACACTTAGAACACGCTGGTCACCAAACGCCAGAAAGTACGGGTCACAGGATATCCGTGCAAAACATAATTTAGCGTTTTCGTCCAGCCGCATTGCGGATTTGAGGTGCAGGGTGCCACACCCCATTCCGCAAGGTGGCCGGCCGTAGGCAACGCGAACCGAATGAAGTCTAACTTCAACTGGTAGGGTCGTGGTTTTCATAAACCTGCGTTGATTTGTGCAGCATTTCTTGCGCTGATCATCGAGTGTGCTTAGAAAAATAAAACTGGCAGATCCCATGTAGAGTCGGAATCGATGATATGCGAAGCACGAATGATAAATGTTGATGTTACTTTAAAATCCTCACAACGTGACGACGTGGAATTAAATCATACCGTAGATGACTTCTGTGTCATGATTCTTATGTTTGGATGTGTCGTTTACCTTCGTCATCTATTCACGTCACGTGATAACAAATTTAGTGTATGTGGAGCTATCAAAACAACCGCGAGCAAGCTATGAGCATGGTATGTAGGTGAATGACACGTGTGTCAGGATTACCATGTTTGGACCAGTCATATACTTTCTTTATTCAGTGACGTCACGTAACACAAAACTTGGTATATGTGGAGCTAGCAAAACGGCCGCGAACGTATCATGAAGGGCCCAATATACTTAAACGTTCAGTTGACGCGCGCGTACGCTGGACACAGTGACACTACATTAGCGAAACGCGAGTGCTCTATAGTCTGACGCCAGACGCAATCAGCGTCCGTCGGCACGGCCCGATGGCAACGGGCGCGAAATGCGACATGCTGCATTTCGCGTCAATGCGCTATCCAGACACACTGCGTTTCCCTCTTTTGGGGACGGAGGGATGGCGGAAGCGCTCGAACGCGCTTGCGTCAGAGCAACGCAGCGCGGCGCGCGCCTGCGAGTAAATGGCAGGACCGGCGCCTGGCGTAGCAACGCCGGCGTGACCCGACGAAATGAACGCCGGTGAGCACGCGCACCTCGTCACGTCGAAATGTATTGGCGCTTTGACTGTGGCATGTAATCATGTTCTCAAATGACATGCATAGCAGCATTATCATGTTTGCACCAGCCAAACCTTCGTCATCCATTTGTGTCACGTAATACCGAATTTGGCATATGTAAAGCCAGCGAAATGGCCGCGAGCGCATCATGAGTTTTCATGTAGTCATGTTGTTACATGACAAGCATGTCATGATTATCATGTTTGTATGTGTCATTTACCTATGTCGTCCATTCGCTTCGCGTAATACCGAGTTTGGTACATGTGAAGCTATCGAAACGACCACGAGCGCATCATGAGCGGAGCACGAAGTCATGTTTTTACACGACACGCATCTCATGTTTATCACGTTTGCACTAGTATCATGCATTTATCATCCATTTATGTCCTGTAATACCAAATTTGGTATATGTGAAGCTAGCGAAACGGCCACCAGCACATCATGAGCGTGGCATACAGTCATGTTGTTACATGACACGCACCTTATGATTATCTTGTTTACACCAGTCACATACCTTTGTCATCCATTTACGTACCGTAAAACCAAATTTGGTGTATGTGACGCTAGCGAAACGGCCGTGAGCGCATCATGAACCTGGCATGTAGTCATGTCGTTACATGACTAGCATGTCATGATTTTCATGTTAGGGTCTGTCACTTGTGTTCACCATGCAATCATGCCATACCATACCAGTTTTGCAACATGCCATGTGAACGAAACCGCCGCAAAAGCTACAGGACCATAAAATGCAAATCATGACACTTATGACATACACGTCATAATTTTCATGTTATGACTTGTCAAATATGTTCTTCATACAGTCATGTTAAGCCATACCAAGTTTGGTATTGATACCATTATCTTAACGGCCAGGAGAGCCAGAAGTCGTAGGCAGATAGATAGATAGATAGATAGATAGATAGATAGATAGATAGATAGATAGATAGATAGATAGATAGATAGATAGATAGATAGATAGATAGATAGATAGATAGATAGATAGATAGATAGATAGATAGATAGATAGATAGATAGATAGATAGATAGATAGATAGATAGATAGATAGATAGATAGATAGATGGATGGATGGATGGATGGATGGATGGATGGATGGATGGATGGATGGATGGATGGATGGATGGATGGATGGATGGATGGATGGATGAATGAATGAATGAATGAATGAATGAATGAATGAACGACTGAACGACTGAACGGATGAACGGATGGACGGATGGACGGATGGACGGATGAATGAATGAATGAATGAATGAATGAATGAATGAATGAATGGATGGATGAATGGATGGATGGATGGATGGATGGATGGATGGATGGATGGATGGATGGATGGATGGATGGATGGATGGATGGATGGATGGATGGATGGATGGATGGATGGATGGATGGATGGATGGATGGATGGATGGATGGATGGATGGATGGATGGATGGATGGATGGATGGATGGATGGATGGATGGATGGATGGATGGATGGATGGATGGATGGATGGATGGATGGATGGATGGATGGATGGATGGATGGATGGATGGATGGATGGATGGATGGATGGATGGATGGATGGATGGATGGATGGATGGATGGATGGATACGCGCAAAGTCGCCGAAGTTCGCTAAGAAATGCTTCGCATTTAGAACGGGTGTACGATTTTGAGGGCTCGGTACTCTACTATGTGAGAGCAAAACGCCGTCCCATGAGCCTCAGAATTGATGAGGCCTTGCCGACAAAAATCACGTCTCAACTTAACTTTCACAGTTGCTAAGTTTTTTTTTTTGGACAAGAGAATTTAATTTCCAGATTATTCTTGCATAGCTCATGTGCACACAGAAAGATGGACAATAATGATCGAATCCACCGCAGAAAAATTCTTAACGATTTCGAGTACTTCGTACTCAACTATGGGAGAGCACTGGGCCGTCCCGATAATAACGGATCGAACCCATAGAGAATTTCTGGGTGACGGATGTTGCAGCCTAATGTGAACATCAAGTACGAGATGTATCCTTTCATACAGAACCTCCAACCCTACTCTGGGAATCTTTCAAAGATTAGTCAAGTTTCTCCTTGTGAACATAATAAGGATATACAGTCTTCAGTGTCGATAAGTCAAGTATTTACTCCATTACTTTTTTTTATTTAAAATTGCGAATTTTCGATAAGTCAAGTATTTACTATGACTTTTTTATTTAAAATTGCGAATTGTTGTAACTATAGAACGTGTACTGCTTGATTTACCAGCACAATCCTAATCAGTGTGGTCGTCTTCTTTCTAGGAAGAAGTGTTGCCTCAAACGCAATTCAGTGGTTGATGGTTCTGGTAAAGCATGGTCTTCGAATGTTTCAGTTGAAAAAATGGCAGCATATCCACGGAGTGAATGATCGATAGTGGGCGAAGCATCTGTCCGGCCATTCGTTTTTCTTCCGTCCATCCATGCGTGCGTCTGTGTGGCCGCCCATGCGTTCATCCACCCGTCCGTGCGTGCGTCTATTCGTGCGTCCACACTTTCATCTGTGCGTCCATCCCTGCTTTCATTTATGCATCCACTCCTGCGTCCGCCCTTGTGTCCATCTTTCCATGCAGCCATCCGCGCGTCCGTCCATGCATCTGTCTGTGTGTCCGTTCATCCACCTAGTCAACACTCCAAGTCTGTGTGTCCGTTCATCCACCCAGTCAACACTCCAAGTACCATCATCTCTCATCTTTTCATCATATATTCCTCATGTAGAAGCACCCCCATCCAGCGGACATTCGAAGGACTGAACGAGAGGAGGCACACGCACACTTTCTTACGGCTTGCGCTTCGGGTCTACTTCCCGCCTTTAACCACCATGAGTTGATGGTATATGCTAGTTCACTGTATTCATGGCACTGTGGCCCAACGCTCGCTGAACCTTTCTAAAACCTAGGAGGTTACGCCCAGCGAGTATAACGTAGCAACCCTTTCTTGTCTTCTGTGGGTTGTTGAAAATAATAACTTCGCAGCGTGCGCGTTGACTAAAAGCCAAATTCTCCTGTCTCTCATTCCCCCTTAGCAGCCATTGGCGTGTACATTAAGAACTATCTTTTATTGTATAACAACGCACAGATGAAATCTCTCACCGGCACCACCTTGGAGGTCAAATTGTTATCATACCTTTTACATACTACAACTGCTACGAGGGATAAACGGGTGCCGTTATAAGAAGTTACTCACCTGAAATGTTGTTAACAATTTAAAATAAACTTCCCTGTTTCGCCCCTAAAACAAATTGGCAGATCCCACGTACCATGTAAATCGATGATATGCGAAGCACAAATGAGGAAGCTTGATACTTTAAAATCAGCACAGCGCTACGAGGTGGATTGATATTATGCCGTACATGTCTTCTGTGCCATGATGATCATGTTTCGATGTGTCATTTACCTTCGTCAGCTATTGACGTCCGGTGATAACGAATTTAGTACATTTGCAGCTACTTCGCAATCCATTCACGTCACGTAACACCAAATTTTGTTTATGTGGAGCTATCAAAACTGCCCTGAGCGCATCATGAAGGGCCCAATATACTCCAACGTAACGTTGACACGCGTGCGAAGCGAGGCTACGTTAGCAAAACGGCAGCACTCTATAGTCTGATGCCAGGCGCGACCGGCGCGACCCGACGGCAAGCAGTGCGAAATGCGACATGCTGCATTTCGCACTGATGCGTTACCCAGACAGCACTGCGTCTGCCTTTTTTCGTGATGGTGGGACGCCGGATGCCCTGAAAGGCGCATGCATCAAAGCAACGCAGTGCCGCGAGCGCCGGCGAGTATTTGACAGGACCGGCGCCTGGCGTGGCAAAGTCAGTGTGCAGTGACAAAACGAACGCCGACGCGCACGCGCAAAGTGTCGCGTCGAAATGTATTGGTGCCTGGACTGTGGCACGTAGTCATGTTCTCACATGACACGCATCTCGTGATTATCATGTTTGCACCAGTCACATACCATCGCCATTCATTGACGTCACGTAATACCAAATTTACCATATGTGAAGCTAGCGAAATGGCATTGAGCGCATAAGTGTGGCATGTAGTCATATAGTTACATGACACGCATGTCGTGATTATCAAGTTTGGATGTGTCATTTACCTACCTCATTCGTTCGTGTCACGTAATACCAAATTTGGTACATGTGCAGTTAGTGAAATGGCCACGTTGCATCATGAGCGCAGCACCTACTCATGTTGCTACATGACACGCATGTCGTGATATTCATGTTAGGGTCTGTCGTTTGTGTTCGACATGCAACCATGTCATACCAAACCAGTTTCACAACATGTCATGTGCACAAAACCACCGCAAGAGCAGCAGGACTGTGAAATATAAATCATGACACTCATGACATACATGTCATTAATTTTATGTTATGACTAGTCAAATATGTTCGTAAACAGTCATGTTATGCCATATCACGTTTGGTATAGATACCATTATCGAAACGTCCAGGAGAGATAAAAGGCGTAGGCGGCTAAATAGATAGACAGATACGCTCAAAGAGGCCGAAGTTTGCTAAGAAATGCTTCGCATATAAAATGATAAGACAGGGCAGAGAAGGTAGTGCTCTACCGTAATCTAGCTGTATTGGTGGCTAGGACTGGCAATCAACCCTCATGGGACACACCAGTCTTGCGTGCTAGGTAAGATAACGCCCCGTTCCTAATGAGTTTGAATGTCGGCGCTGTGCCAAAACACCGCGTTGGATGTTTGTATTTATGAATATTGTCAGATGTGAAGCAGGTTTTCGACTTGTTTGTAATGTCGTACGTACGTGCGTCGGTACGAATGCTCCGCAGCACGTTTGTCTTTGCGCAGGTGCTCGAGTGGTGCCAAGTACGCCACGCCGCAGCTGCATGTTGACGTCGTGCTCCTCTCAAAGTGATTGCTGGCGTCACTTTCTCCCCCCCCCTGCCGGATGGATGGATGGATGGATGGATGGATGGATGGATGGATGGATGGATGGATGGATGGATGGATGGATGGATGGATGGATGGATGGATGGATGGATGGATGGATGGATGGATGGATGGATGGATGGATGGATATGGCTGTACCCTTTAGATCGGGCGGTGGCTAGCGCCACCAAGCCGTAATACTTAATGAAACAAAAACAAGTTTTATTTTTTTCCTTAAATAATGAAGCTGAGGATTTGTACTTCGCATTGAAGGGTTTAATTTTCACTCGTGCCTTGACTTTAGCCGCCAATCAGATAACCTCCTTCTAGTTAAGTCTACCCGCTTGAAGTCTATTTTGCCCTCCCGGTCCCTAAACCCCAGTGCTTTGAAAAACTCTGCGCCATCATCATGAACTATAGGGTGAAGCCCTTTACAGAACATTATCAAGTGTTCGGCAGTTTCTTCTTCCTCTCCACACGCACTGCATACCGTGTCTACCCCTTCGTATTAGGCCCGATATGTCTTGGTTCGCAGTACTCCCGTCCTTGCCTCAAAAAGTATAGAACTACCCCGAGTATTATTATAGATCCTTTCCTTGGCTATTTCCTGCCTAAAAGTTCGATAGATCTCTAGTGCGGACTTCTTAATCATGCCAATTCTCCACATGTTGGTATCAGTTTCCTTCACCTTCTTCTTAACCGATAATTCTTTTTGGTTTGGCCCCCTGCTGTTTTCCAAGTATTTACCAGTCAATTTTCTGGTTCGCTGGGGGTGCGCGCTCAGGGTAGGGTGTCTAGAATGAGGAGGTGTGAAAAGCGGCGGCTGAAACCGGTCCCCAAAGCGCGCCGATGGCGCTTGGGGCGCTGCACGCAGAGGCGCGGGTACTCTTGCGCAGGCGACATACGAATGAGCGCGCGCTGCTCTCTGCAGAAATCTCTCTCACGCAGTTAGACTCAGGCCAGTAGCCGGGGGGGGGGGAGGGAAGGGGCCTCTGTTTCCTAGTTTTTAGCAAGAGCCCCCCCCCCCCCCCTGAAAAGAAATTCTGGCTACGGGCCTGCTCTTACGCTCTATGGCGGTCGCCTATTTTTGGTGAAACCCTTTTTTATTGAGTCAATGTGCGACAATACTTAACATTCTTAAGCCACGTAATGTCTTACGTGGCTTAAGTATCTCTATATTTTCTCGCCTCTGAATACAATTCTCGAAAAGCCATATGAGCGAGACCCGACACCAACATTTGTGGATTTCGTAATATTGCGGTTACTCATGGCAGAAATGCAGGGGTGTTACGACCTTGCGATTACTGGAAGGCTTCATATTACTTAGAGCATGTTAAGTTCCTTCATCCACGAGCAGAAACGTCGGTACAAGAGCTTCGTTTTGCTGCTCCGCCGCGAACTCATATTCTTGTGCGATTCGCAGCTCAAATTCTCACTTGGCATTCAATTATCGGTTTCCGAACGTAGAAGTTTTAGCAGGCTACAATTTCTCATTAACTTAAACGAGTAACGCTGTAAGACCGCTAAAACATACGTATGCCGCGAAGCCTGTGACTCGAGAATTGTCCGCAGCAGCAGAAATAGAGGAGACACTTTTTTAACAAAAACATAACTTTGTGTTCATGCATGCCAAGGTATTCATGCTCTGCCACTAGAGTACACATGGCTTAACTCTCAGCCCTTTCTTTTCGTCTTCTTTTTGGTTCATGCCTTTTAAAAAAGTGGACACGAGTGAGGCAATAAAATCGCACCACACCTTTGGTCAAGAGAGCACCATGCTTTGGCAGCCAATTCGTTGTGTCCCGCATTCCCTTCAGCATCTCTATGGCCGAATTGGCGTGAAGACGTGCTGAGCTCAAGAAACGAGTGATTTCGTCCTCAAGGTTCAGAATGAGGGTATAACGCTTTCTCGTAACGTAGTCTGCGACATAATATACAAGGCGGGAGTCACTTTGCTCAGCAGTGTACGATGCATGATCTATCGACACTACCGGCACCCAGGCACAAAGCACCAACGCTGGGTCTTCTTTTTTACCGTTGATATCTTCGGGCATTTCAGAGGGACCTAGTGCAAACACTGACTGAGGGCATACTTGCAATGTATCGACTGCTTGCGAAGAAGATCCCACCGCACCTGCAGCAAACACAGGGAAGTGCGCCGCTCCCTACCCGCGCCGCTGCCATCAGCGCCCCTTGCGGCATCGGCGCGCGGAATGACCGTCTCCGACAAGCGAAAAGCACCCCGCTCATCACACCTCCCCATTCTAGCCACCCTACTCAGGGAGGCGCGCAGCAGGGGGCTGGATGGATGGATGGATGGATGGATGGATGGATGGATGGATGGATGGATGGATGGATGGATGGATGGATGGATGGATGGATGGATGGATGGATGGATGGATGGATGGATGGATGGATGGATGGATGGATGGATGGATGGATGGATGGATGGATGGATGGATGGATGGATGGATGGATGGATGGATGGATGGATGGATGGATGGATGGATGGATGGATGGATGGATGGATGGATGGATGGATGGATGGATGGATGGATGGATGGATGGATGGATGGATGGATGGATGGATGGATGGATGGATGGATGGATGGATGGATGGATGGATGGATGGATGGATGGATGGATGGATGGATGGATGGATGGATGGATGGATGGATGGATGGATGGATGGATGGATGGATGGATGGATGGATGGATGGATGGATGGATGGATGGATGGATGGATGGATGGATGGATGGATGGATGGATGGATGGATGGATGGATGGATGGATGGATGGATGGATGGATGGATGGATGGATGTGGTTTTACCCTTTAGATCGGGCGGTGGCTAACGCCACCTAGCCGTAATACTTAGTAAACTAACCATTACATTTATCTTTTTTTCCTTTAAATAATGAAGCTGAGGATTTGTACTTCGCATTGAAGGGTTTAATTTTCACTCGTGCCTTGACTTTAGCCACCAATCAGATAACCTCCTTCTAGTTAAGTCTACCCGCTTGAAGTCTATTTTGCCCTCCCGGTCCCTAAACCCCAGTGCTTTGAAATACTCTGCGCCATCATCATGAACTATAGGGTGAAGCCCTTTACAGAACATTATCAAGTGTTCGGCAGTTTCTTCTTCCTCTCCACACGCACTGCATACTGTGTCTACCCCTTCGTATTTGGCCCGATATGTCTTGATTCGCAATACTCCCGTCCTGGCCTCAAACAGTAGAGAACTGCCCCGAGTATTGTCATAGAACCTTTCCTTGGCAGTTTCCTGCTTAAAAGTTCGATAGATCTCTAGTGCGGACTTCTTAATCATGCCCATTCTCCCCATGTCGGTCTCCGTTTCTTTCACTTTCTTCTTAACCGATAGTTCATTTTGGTTTGGCCACCTGCTGTTTTCTAAGTATTTACCAGTCAACTTCCTGGTTCACTTCCTCCATTTTGTATCGACATTCTTCATGTACAAGTAGCTGAAGACCTTCCTAGCCCGACGCTCTTCCCCCATTTCTCTCAATCGCTTCTCAAATTTTATCTTGCTGCTAGCTTCCCTGCCCTCAAATGATGTCCATCCGATATCACCTTGTACTCCCTGATTTGGTGTATTCCCGTGAGCTCCTAAAGCAAGCCTACCTATTCCACGTTGCTTAATATCTAATCTTGCTTGAACTTATGATCTCATGCACAAGACCGCATTGCCGAACGTCAGTCCAGGAACCATGACCCCTTTCCATATTCCTCTCACAACATCATACCTATTGTAATTCCACAGTGCCCTATTTTTCATGACTGCTGCATTCCTGTTACCTTTAGTTGTCACGTATATTTCGTGTTCCCTCAGATACTCGGTCCCATTGCTTATCCATACGCCCAGATATTTGTATTTATCTGTTATCTCTAGCATGACCTCCTGTATTTTAAGCTCACTACCTTCGTTGTCATTGAAAATCATGACTGCTGATTTTTCCTTACTGAATCTAAAATCTAAACTATCTCCCTCATTACCGCAGATGTCCATCAATCTCTGCAAATCTTCCTTGTTGTTGGCCATTAGCACTATATCATCTGCGTACATTAATGCTGGTAGTGCCTGATCAATAAGTTTTCCTTGTTTGACTAAAGAGAGGTTGAAGCCCAGTCCACTTCCCTCTAATTTTGCCTCTAATCCTTGTAGGTACATCATGAATAATAAGGGTGACAGGGGGCACCCCTGCCTAAGCCCCCGTTTTATCTCTGCAGGCTTGGATACCTGTTTTTCCCACTTTATAACTACCTTGTTACCTTTATAGATACCCTTTAAAAGATTAGTGACTACATGTTCCATGCCTAGTGTGTCCAGTATTCCCAACAATTCCTCTTGAACCACGCTATCGTATGCTCCCTAGATATCCAAAAATGCTAGCCACAGGGGCCTGTGTTCCTTTTCTGCTAATTCGATGCACTGCGTCAGTGAGAACAGATTGTCTTCCAACCTCTTGTGTTTGCCAAACCCATTCTGCAGTTCCCCAGCACCCCCTCATCCTCTATCCACGCCTGCAGTCTTTCCTTTATAATCTGCATCACCAGCCTGTAGACCACTGATGTCACTGTTATAGGATGGTAGTTGTTTATGTGAGCTTTGTCCCCCTTTCCTTTATAGATCATGCTCATCCTGCTAAGTTTCCATCCATCGAGAACTTCACCATCGATTATTATTGTGCTCACTGCCTCTCTCAAAGCCTGCTTAGACTTCGGACCTAATGTCTTTATCAGCCTAATTGGAATACCATCTGGGCCTGTTGATGTACTACTACGAACCCTTTTCTCAGCCTTTTCCCACTCTTGTTGTGAAAATGGAGCCATTGCACCACTTGATTCGTCCTTGTCAATTGTGGTGCATAAAGTACTTCTTTGTTGAAATTTTTCTGTCACCCATGTTCTTATATATTCAATAGCTTCGTCCCCTTCTAGCCTAGCACCTTGGGCTGTAGTTATACAGCCCAAGGTGCTAGGCGCACCCAAGGTGCTAGGTGCAGCCCAAGGTGCTAGGCGCACGCCCCAGCTGGGGGCGTGCGCTCGCCGCAGCGCCCCTGCTGCCACCTCATCCGTTCATCCGCAACACCTGCCACTACCGCCGCTCGCTCCACTACAGCGACCGCCACTCGCTACAGAACCGACTCGTTGGTTCACGCACAATAAACCTGACGCGTGCCTGACGTACGCGTTGAAACATCTCTCTACGCGTCACAAGACATCAGTCATCACTTCAAACGAATTTTCCAGCCCTCACCGCAGCATCCGTGTTACCGCTGTTCAACCCGTGACGCCACCAGCGCGTAACGCTGCTCCTTCGCGTCTCATCGGGATTTTCTTCTGGATGATTCTGCGAGTTTTAAAACGAGGGAGGCTTCAGAGTCGAAATATTAATCTTGGCTGAAAAGAAGCATGGAATCGTTGAAAAAAAAATATCCACGTACGAATGATTTAGAGTGAGCTTATTATATTGAGCAGTTTGCAAAGAAACGCGTGCGCATGGCTGATAATGACAAAGACCAAGTCAACCTGTACGCGGATGGCGCCGTCGAAGATAAAGTGGTAAGAGAGACGCTCTTCCGCGAACTGTGTTCACTCCCACCCATCATTTGTTTTTGCGGTGCGTGGAACATGTTACAAAATATGCTGTTTCTCATTACAGCGTCTGTAAAAACTAGTATTCACGCACAGCAGATTCGCACCATTTTCAGGGGCGAAGCTTCCCGAGGCGGAGGTCTGTGCATCCTCTGTCGTTGTCGTACGTAGCCAGGGGGATGCGAGATGGGAGATGGCGATACTTGGAGTGTTCCATAGATGGACGCATGGATGGACGCATGGACGGCCTGACAGACAAAATAACAGACGGACGGATGGATGGATGAACGAGCGGAGTGGGTATGTGCCACCGGGAATGCGAGGTGCGAGATGGCGGTACTTGGAGTGTTCACTAGATGGACGCACGGACAAACGAACAGACAGACTAGAAGGCAGACGGACTGATTGACGGATGAGCGGACGTACTGAGGGATGGACGCACGGACAGGCGGACGAACCCATGAATGGATGCATGGATGGTCACACGGAAGGACGGAAGCACGGACGGGCTGATGGACGCTTCGCCCTACTCGTCATCATTTACTTCGTGGATATGCTGTGATTTTGTTAAATCATAATTTCATCTCTTCTGATTTTTTTTCTAGGCAAAGAACCAAATCAAAGTTTTGATTTTGTTCCAGCTCCGCGCATTTTGAACAGAGCTGCCTTGTCCGGCAATGAAATGAGGTTTTTAAGTGCGAAGCATTTCATAGTGAACTTCGACGACTTTGAGTGTATCTATCTATCTATCTCTCTAGCCGCCAACAACTTTTAGCTCTCCTGGCCGTTTGGATAATGGTATTGATACCCAACTTGGTATGGTATAACATGACTGTATTAAAAACTTATTCGACTGGTCATAACATCAAATTCATAACATGTATGTCATGAATGTCATGATTTACATTTCATGGTTCTGCAGCTCTTGCGGTGGTTTCGTTCCCATGACATGCTGCAAAACCGGTATAATATGGCATTATTGCATGGCGAACACAATGACAGACCCTAACATGAAAATCAAGACATGCATGTCATGTAACAACATGACTACATGCCACCCTATGATGCGCCCATGGCCGTTTCGCTGGATTCACTCATACCAAAATTGGTATTACGGGACGTGAATGGATGACGAAGGTATGATACTGATGGAAACATGACAAACGTGAGATGCGTGTCATGTAACAGCATGAATACATGCTCCGCTCATGATGCGCTCGCGGCGGTCTCGCTAGCCTCACATGTACCAAACACGGTATTACGCGACGCGAATGGACCACAAAGGTAAATGACACATGCAAACATTATAATCACAACATGCGTGTCATGTAACAACATGACTACATGAAAACTCATGATGCGCTCGCGGCCGTTTCACTATCTTTACATGCATCAAACTCGGTATTGCGTGACGCCAACGGACAACATAAGTCAATGACACATCCAAACATGATAACCACGACATGCGTGTCATGTAACAACATGACTATATGCCACACTGATCATGCGCTCACGACCATTTCGCTAGTTTCACATATGCCAAATTTGGTATTACGTGACGCCAATACATGACGAAGGTATGTGACTGGTGCAAACATGACAATCATGAGATGCGTGTTATGTGAGAACATGGCTACATGCCACAGGCAAGGCGCCAATACATTTCGACGTGCCGCGGTGCACGTGCTCACCAGCGTTCGTTTCCTCGCGTCACGCCGGCGTTGCCACGCCAGGCGCTGATCCTGCCATCTACTGGCAGGTGCGTGCCGCGCTGGGCTGCTTTGACGCATGCGCGTTTCAGCGCATCCAGCGTCCCTCCGTCCCAAGAAGGGGGAGACGAAGTGTTGTCTGGGTAATGCATCGGCGCGAAATGCAGCATGTCGCACTTCGCGCCGATTGCCGTCGGGCCGCACCGATGGACGCTGGTCGCGCCTGGCGTCAGGCCGCGTTCACACTGAGCATTTGGCCGCCGAAAGTGCTCCGAATCCGGTTTGGCGGTGGCGAGATCCGCCGAAAGGGCCCTCTCCGCGCCGATCGCTCTCGGACCGATTTTTGCGGCGTCTGCCGCCGAATCGGTCGGTCACCGCTGACCAATACGAACGCTAGTCAACGAATTTTGAAAAATGGCCGCCAAGCCCTACTCACTTGTCATGCTGCAGTGCACGTAACTGAATGTTGAAACCAACCGGAGTTTAACCTACTCTGTGCCTACTTCGCCTCCGTATTTCGTGAAAGAGGTGACCGAGCTTGCTGTTGGTGTGACCGAGCTTGTTGCGGTCTTGCAGAGCAAAACGAACCCACCAACGCCGCTGGCGTCGGTGGTTTTTCTGCTCTTCGTGCATTAGAAGACAGCCACTTGCCAGCAAAGTAAGCAGTACTGTCTTTTCTTGCTTCTTGCGTACGATAATCGTCGAAGTATACACCACCGGATAGCGTAGTAGCGCTTGCGATCCACGACAACAACCGGGTGACAGCGCATACATCCCGCGTTCGCCCCGTAGTAGATGGCATATTCGGCGGCGCGGGACGCGTCCAGTGCGAACAACGCTGCGTTTCGGCGGCAGGGAGAGAGAGAGAGAGAGAGAGAATAAACATTTATTAATAACAAATGCACACTGAGCCTTCTTTGGGTGGGGCCCTCAGTCCAGAGTTCCATTGCCTTGCGCGACCCTGCGAGCCCGCTGGACCAGCTGCTGCTGTTCCTGCCGGCGTAAGCTGAGCAGTGCAGACTCCCAAGAGGAAGGGAAATTTCGGTCGCTGTAGAAAGCGGATGTTTCAGTGTGAACTAGGCATCAGACTTTAAAGTGCTCGCGTTTTGCTTACGTAGGGTCGCTGGGCCAGCGTGCGCGTGCGTCAACGCTACATTGGAGTATATTGGGCCCTTCATGATGCGCTCGCGGCCGTTTTGCTAGCTTTACATTTACCACATTTGGTGCTACTTGACGTCAATCAATGACAAAATATATGACTGGTGGAAACATGATAATTCTGACAGGCGTGTCATGAAAGAACCTGACAACATACCACGCTCATAGCGGGCTCGCAGTCGTTTCGCTAGCTCCACACATACTAAATTTGGTATCATGTGACTTGAATAGATGATGAAGGCAAATGACACATTCAAACAAGATAATCATGGCACGGAAGTCGTGTACGGCATTATTTACTTCCACCTCATAACATTGTGCTGATTTTAAAGTTACATATCAACATATCTCATTCGTGCTTCGCATATCATCGATTTCCACTGTACGTGGGATCTGCCTTTTTTTTATATATTCGCGACAAAAAGGTGGGCGTGCTGACATTTAACCGGGCCATGGCGTCCCTTCCTGTGGTTTCCGACAACGCCATGGTCAAATTGTTTGGATCACCAAAATTGGAATGAAAATTGTCAAAAACATGATGTCACAAGCATAAATTCCTGTCGATGAGTGATGCGCTACTTTAGGTGACAAGGAGACAAACAACCATATTATCTTAACTTTTTCTTTAGGGGTAATTTTCTTAATGTCAATGTTAACTGTAAATTTACGATTTATCAGACACTTTCAGTTGAGTGCCACAAATAAAGAAGTGGAGGCAGGCCTTGTGTTTAGTTCGGTGCATTGCCCCGTCAACAGGGCATCACTCACTTTTGCGTGGGAGTTTCATGCGCACCTTCCGCAGTTTATTTATTTGCTGATGTGCTGTTCACTGGCACGACATTTTACTGCTGAACTAGCTCACAGAACGTGTAGATAGCCGCTCCTGGGATTGCCACTGCCTTTTCTGGTGCATGGCCACTTGTTGCATGGCTTGTTACTGGTG